>NC_055966.1:12657236-12702236 GCF_018492685.1 Alosa sapidissima
GTAAGACAATTACAGGTTTTAATGTTTATCTGGGAACATAAGAAAAGTAAACTGTGTGTGTGTGTTCACTGATGACGCAGTCTAGGCAACACCTGACGGTTCCGGGAAAGAACAGAGCTTCTATCTCGTTTGCTCTGTCGCGACCGATGGTTGGTGTAAGTTATTGGGGTGGGTTTGGTTTGTCATAAGCTACGTGGTCCCCGACAGAGACCGGGGTCTCAGTGCCTGAGGTTTCGGGGATGTAGTGTAGTGGTCACGGTGACTGTATCAGGGACTTTCACAGCTGTGACGACTTCAGATCGCAGTTTCGGTGGGTGCGCCATGTTCTCGGTTGAGGTGTGGCTTTGTGAAGTGTGTTATTGTGGGTGACCTGGCGTGGCAGGTGCATTGGGTTAAATCGTTGGCTGGTAACGGCGTTCTCTGTGTGTGATGTCCTTTACTGCGCGCCCCCCTTCCTCTTCTGTCCGTGCTGCTTCACTCCCTCAATTCCTCACGTGCCCCCGCGTCCTTTCTTCGCCTGTCTGTGCCATCATCTCCCATTATGTCCGCTCCGCGAGAGCTCAATGAATGTGGAGCAGTGAACGAGCAATGCTCGCGGGAAGCAACAGGGTGTTGCCCGCGACTCGTTTTTAAAGGCTCTAAAACGCAATCGCAAGCCGAGCCCCGAGCTCTGGTTAACCAGCCCCGCGCTCAACCACGGGAGCGGAGTGACGAATTAACCACCTGTGCAGGTGCGCCGGAGCGCGAGGCCTTCGGGCAACCCCGAAGTGAATCGCTCCGGTAACTCCGGCTCCTCTTCCGCTCTGATTTTTAACAACTCTGCTTGACGCCACCAAGCAAACATCACGTTCAAGTCGGCTTTGTGCTTCGCACGTTCGGTTTAATTGGTGGCTCGCGGATACCGTGTCTGCAGGTTAATTATTCAGAAGGTGGGTGTCATGGCTTCCCGTGCTCCGGGTGTCAGGTGCGGCTGGGGCTGGCGACACACCTGGTCTAATCGTCTAGTGGCCTGCTAGAGCAGAGTGCCCGGTGGCGCGCGCTGACTTGGCATGTAAATTAATTGGTGTTAATTCGCCCACAAGGCGTTATCGTGTTAATTTTCTCCTATTTTGTATGCTTGGGAAAGTAAGTCATGTGTACCCTTCGGTCTTTCTAGTCCTCGCAGTTAATGAGGAATTGCAAATGATGGCGAAGTTGCGATATTTCTGTCGTCCTCCGCCATCATGGCAGAAAATATGCGCTTTCGCTCCTTACTTATTCATCGCGTGTTTGAAGTCTCAAGCCATTTTCTCAGAACATCACGTGGGGTAAAACAGGGCAAAACTAAAACAAAGGTTTTGGTTTATTTATGACCGTCGTGGAAGAAAAAGACCAAACGTTAAACTGCGTAAAAATCCTGTGCTGCTCTTGGGCTTGCGCTCTGTGGCAGCGGTGGAAACGGCGATTCAGATGCCATTGTTTTCATTTGAACTGATAAACACCATTTCCTTCAGGCGCAGCCGCGGTTGCCAAGTTGTAGCCTACTCAGGCATATGGGCGGCAATCATCTGACCTTACAGACGATGATTAATCACGAATTTACTTTTAATTAGCTTGCATTAGGCTGGTGGTCTACAAAACTAATGCAGACAGATATAAGGCGTTTTATAGCTTGTCTCTTTGAGCGCAAGTTTGACTGCATTGTTAGTTTGATAAAAGCCCCCTTGGGGGGCAGGGGGCCGTGTCAACAGACACAAAGTGCCTCTAATACCCATGCACTGTATTGGGGTCACCGTAGCCTCCAGTGGTTACCATGGTGACGCGGGTGTTGTTATTGATAGCAGGGTTGAAGGGTCTGGTTCCATTTCTGCTTCACTGCTCTGAGTGGCAGCCTCACTGTGTGTGTGTGTATGTGATTGTTCTGGGGCTGGGAATAGCCTATATTTTCACTAGCCTGGAGAAAACCAAACTCATTCATGAAGTGAATAGAGTCTGGTGACTCTCGATTGGGAAATGTTTGTAGGCTACCACTTGCATCGCAATTTGGCCATAACTTTGAAATCATTGGTCCAGCCTTACCACATTGATCAGAGATTCCTAACATTACTTCCCCTAAACTTTACAAACCGACAATAAACAGCATCAACAGTCTGGAAACAATGTATGTGGGTCTACGTTTGCTGTAAATAAATCGTAGCTGATTGGCTTCACATTTTTCTTGTCTGAGGGAAACGGTTATGATAGATTTGGTGTTCCAGGCTAGTTCTCCCTGAAAGAACACCTAGGTGGGCGGGGCCAGGCTATATTTACGTATTTAAGTGTCAGACACACACGCACACAAACATACTGTTGTTAGCCCATGCAGTTTACAAATCCACCTTTGTGCACACACGAGAGAGAGAGAGCATATCAGTGTTTCCCCTACAGTGTATTTAACAGCGGCGCAGCGCCGCCGCTGGATTTTCAGCGCCGCTGCAACATAATATCACGAGATTCACTTAACACACTGTAAAAGCACAACGGCCAATGTCATCTCGAAATTGTTTTCTGAAAGTCTTGAGTAAGTTAAGTGCATCAAATCCGCACTTAGCCTCTCATTATTCAGGACATATATGCGGCATGATGTGTCAGGTGATTACAAGCCCAAAGACAAGTCTGCAGCCCATATGGCTAGCCTACGTTCTGAACACGGTTACATTGTTTAGCTATCCGACTGATGGGGTCTTGCTCCGCCACAGTGTAGCCTATGGTGTCATCGTTCACTTGTAGGTTACACAATAAATAGCCTACTTATAGGCCTGGTGACAATAAAAAATGATATTAGTTATATTTCATCACGAAGCTGTTTGTATGCCGTGAATTCGCTTGTAGCCTATGCCATATGTTAAGCTTGAGCAATTCCTCTGATCCAAAGCCTGCTTTGACACATTGACACTAATGTGAAACATGCATCCTCCTCTCCTAGCCTACATCAAATAAAAGAAACCAATTCATGATTACCGAAATGAATTTAACATGGGGGGGAAAAAGTTTGTTGCGATTTAGCCTACTGTTGAGATGCGGTTCTTTCTGCTGATTGGATTTACGTCCGGTGTCGTCAACTCTGAGAACTCTTGCTCCGGCTGACAATTTTATCCAAAGAGCTGATTTCCCAAAGATGAGCCTCCATCAACATTCAACGACAAATTATTAAAACGTAAGTAATGCAATAGAGTAAACCAATGTGCTACAAGGTGTATGGTCTAAACGTTAATTGTAGCCTAGACTTGTAACGTTAGCTTAGGGCTATATGTAATGTTTGCATGGGAAAGCTAGGCGAACACAGTCTAGGCCTGTTTAAACTTTCTGATAGTTAAAGGAAATATGAGCATATGTTGGCATATACGTATAGCCTAAATTCTGTCCACTTAGCTATAATAGGCTATCATAAACAGACCTTTTCTACGTTTGCGGCATTAGACATAGGAGCCTACATTCTCTTATCAGAAAGACGTGTTCTCATAACTTCAGCGTTCTCTTGACGGTGAGACGAACGGTCGCACTTCAATCAAGTAGCCTAGGTCTTTTTCGAGTTAATTGTGAGTGAGTTGTATGGTAACTGTGGGAGTGATGTAGAAGAAAAGTGAGTATTTACTTTTTTATACGTGGGTTTGTTGTTTTGGGACTGAGAAATAGGCTACAAGGAGAGCATCTGGCTACGTGCATGCGTGTCAGCATTAATGGCCCCCCAACAATTCAATTCAATTACCAAAGAGCATTAGAGATGTTCTTTGAAAAGCCCAGAAAAATTAAGTGCTCGCAGATTGGGTGTGGCCTTTGCCATTAAGACAAATTTAAATAAATTGTAAATAATCTTTTTCTGGGTTGTGCCATTTCATTTTTCTTCTATCATTTTTAACCAATAATGTAAAAGAAAGCTGAAAATGTCCACAAAAGAAACACGAAGGTATGATATAAAAAAAAAAATTAAAAAAATGCGCAACAACCCCCCCCCCCCCCCCCCCCCCACCCAAGTAATAGCACCGCTGCTGGAAAAATTTCTAGGGGAAACACTGCATATGTCAGTTTTTCAATAACTTCAAAAAAACATTTGACACCTTTTAAAAATACTATTCCTGTTGCACATCAGCAGTGTTTCCTCTAGGATTTTTTTTAAGCAGTGGGGGCAGGCCTGTCCGAACCCCCCCCCCCCCCCGTCCCACAGAACTGACAACTGACACTTCGCTGCAACACAAACAATTACATGTATTCACCTCTATTCACACACAAGGCATTAATTTTCAGTTGTGATTGAGCTGTATATTTGGAGAATCTACAACAGGTCTGCACAATGAATTTTGAAAGGCAACTGCGACTATTGTACGTCTGCCCCATTTCTGATACCGTGGGGGAAGAAAATTAAACCGTGGGGGGCCGCCACTACTAAATCAACATAGAGGAAACACTGCATCAGTAATATTGTCAATGAATTTTAGGCTAGCAGAACCTACAGGCTAATCCTACTAAAAACTGACCTAACTGTGACCTCAGCATTGGGGTGCACAAGGAACCGTGAGTTTGGTGTGCTGTTACACCCCTATGGTACAGGTCTGTGTCTGATGGACTTGCGCACATAAATGCAGGTATGTTTATGTTTGATACACTCTCACATAATATGTGTGTGTTGAGGTGGAGTCAAGGCTTGATAGAATAACGTGTGTGTGTGTTTCTGGGTAGACTTTACTGGTTAACTCATACAACAGCAGCACAGATGTAAACAATGCAGACTGTTTTTGTGACATAAATATATATACACACACACACACACACACACGTACATACACACACAGCTCAGTAAATAGAGCTGCTGCTATGTGGCCTTTTCTTTTCAGCCATCTCGCAGTCCTCCTTTCTGCCCTTTTGTTTGAATGGCATTAGAACACACACACACACACACACACACACACACAGCCTTCTCTTTGAGAGCTCAAGGCCATGCTGTTTATGAATGTCTGGGGGAGAGGGAGGGAGAGAAAGAGGTCGAGTTGCAGTAGAGCAGGTTTATTAAACCCAAATGCCTGGATGGACAGAGAAGGGAGAAAGAGCGAGGTAGAAAGAGAGAGAGAGACAGAGAGAAAGATGGAAGACAGAGAGTATAAAAGGAGAATCTCCTTAAATTTGAGACTGATACTAAAACAATAGAACCAGTTTACTATGGCGTCCTTATCAATGGGCCTGTGTGTGTGTGTGTGTGTGTGTGTAGGAATGTCTGTTATCAGAGTTTCAGTGTTTTGTCAAGGGTGTGTGAAACTGATTATTAGATGTGATCAATGCTTGTTTTGTGTTTGAGTAATGTTTGGTTGTGTCTGTGTTTTAGTGATCATCAGGGCTTCAGTTTGGCTGTGTGATTTCAGATGTGGTTAATTTTGTGTGTGTGTGTGTGTGTGTGTGTGTGTGTGGTGGTTAATTGTGTGTGTGTGTGTGTGTGTGTGTGTGTGTGTGTGTGTGTGATTACTCTCAGGTGTGATTGAGGGGCCGTCTACACGACGCTGGTTTTTGTGAAACCGGTGAGGTTTTGTTATCGGTTACGCCTTGCGTGTACACAACGCTGGCAGTAGTAGACTGTAACCGAGAGTTTCGCCTGTAGGTGTGAAGCCGGCAATTTTATGACGACATAGCCCAACCTCTCAACTCAGCCACGGCACTCGACCTGACACACTGCTTGTCAAAACAAACCAAACCATTTATTAATCATATTAAAATGTTTTTTCTTGTGTCATGATTTATGTGCACAATGTAGCCTATTGGCCTTTTGTGGCTAAGTTAGAAGCACACGTTAGCTTAACTTTGTTAAACAGTAGCTTACTGCATGTTAATGTTTTCTCCAGTGGTGCTCAGACCTAATGCAATGCATAGGCTAAGCATTTGAAATTTCACATAGCAGTCACATACCTTGAAAATGAACTTTATTAGTTTAACAGTTGAATTGAAAACCGAATTGTCTGTAGTCTCCTTATTTCATGCGACTGCTTAACAAACTGTTTCAACGATGTTTTCTTGTACGCAATTCACACGAATTAAACGTGAAGCTTCTGCACGGCCGGCGCCATCGACTGGTCTACATGCACTACAGCACATTTAGCCGGTTACACCTCTGTGTGTACACGCAAGTTTTTTCTTTACCGGTGTTCTTAAAGGTGTGACAGCGGTAACAGAAAATTCACCCGGTTTCGTGTAGACGTACCCTGAGATTGTGTCTTGTGTGATTATCAGGGCCGATTCAGTTTGGCTATGTGATTTCAGATGGGGTTAATTGTGTGTGTGTGTGTGTGTGTGTGTGTGTGTGAGAGAGAGAGATTACTCTCAGATGTGATTGAGTGTGTGTGTGTGATGATCAGATGAGGCAAGGCTGTCTGTCAGAAGATGGAGATTGCTCATTAACACTTGTTCTCTGTGTGTGTGTGTGTGTGTGTGTGTGTGTGTGTGTGTGTGCACGCGGAGACGCTGCTCATTAACACTTGTTATGGTAATGAGGGAAAGGCAGGACATTACAGTAGAAAGGTCAGATGGGACCTGTCTTACACTCTGTCTTTCTGTCTGTCTCTCTACACACACACACACACTCACTCACTCACTCACTCACTCCCAAGAGAGAGAAAGAGAGAGATCAGTGTAATCTGATGCAGCTGGGTCCGATGGTATCCGGTGAGTGTGTGTGGTGTGGTCATGTGTCAGCGTTCCCAGATCTCCTGGGGGCGTTCCCAGATCTCCCCGCTCTCTCTGGCCCATCCCAGATCTCCCTACCAGGGCTCCAGACGAACTTTTTAAACTGGGAGCTCTGTAGCCCCCAACTGAGCACAAGCAGAAAATTAAGGGGGAATTTCAACTGCATTACAGATAAATGCATTGGTAATAAATACAGAAATTATGTTTTGTACATTATATAAGCCACGCAAACTCCATCAGCCAATCCTGTTTCATGCCTAGTTATTCACAAAATGTGACTGGTGTAAATATCTAAATTATTATAAGTCCTAAGATATTTCCATTTTAATTGCAGTCATTTGCCAAAGCCTACCACCAATCATGGATAGAAATCACAACAGGTCTGTCCCCTCCATGGTACAGCAGCGAAAGACTCAACAAGTCAACAAAATAACTTAGCAGGCTATCTTGTTATAAATGTGGTGTGGCTCCTAGATGACTCAACAGGTCAACAAAATAACTCAGTAGGCTATCTTGTTATAAACGTGGCATGGTCTCCTTTAAGTGGTAGGGTACTACAGCCAAAGAGATGACGCAGATGGACAGTTAAACTGGAAGAGCGAAGCTGCCGATTAAAGTAGATAAACATTATGCTTTCTGTTCCGTTAGATAAAGCTGCAACTCCTTAGACTGAAAGACAAGAGAATACACTAAATTTATATAAAAAGAAAGTGTGCTGACATTTGTAAGTCAGGGAATAGCTATAAAAACTAGATACTTTGTTGAAATACCTACAGTTAATGATTGAAAGATTCTAATCAACTGGAAATGTGACAAACATGCTTGGACAATGACCCATGGTTATCTTGCCCCCATGTACAGTATGGAGGATGGTAAGAACTCCACAAGAACCACTGAAAAAGCTATCATCTTGGGGTCACCAAGTCCCTCAAAAAATAATCAAAAGTGACCTCACTGCTAATAGATTATTAAGAGGGCTTGCCTGTCCAGTCATTTAATTACCAATTGTGTGGTCTATTGTCAGATGAAATGAAAATTGCGCTCTTTGGCTAGAAACACTTTAGGTCTGTTTGGCGTAAGAATGACTATACTGAAAAGAATTGCCATCTCAGTCCCCTGATCTAAACTCCATAGAAAAACAGTGGGGTCAGTCAAAGAGGAGAATGCACAGGTGTGGAGCTAGGAATTTGGACGATCTGGGGAGATTTTGTAAAGACGATTGGTCTTAGATCCCTTGCTTTGTATTCTCCACCTTTTATAGGGTGTCACAGGAGAATATTACAGGCTGTTTTATTGGCAAAGGGAGGCTTATGAAGGTATTACAAGCAGGGGTGCCAATAATTGTAAGAGACATATTTTTGTTAAAAATATTTATTTCTTTGAGATTTTCCTTTTTCTCAAAATAAATTTGCTTCCCTTCAAGGTTGGTGAGAGAACAATAAATCGCCAACAGATTTTTTTTTTTTTAATACCGGTCAGCTTTAGCAAAGGTGCCAATAATTCTGGAGGGTATAGCTTAATGATGCAACTTTGGTTTAGAGCTGAATCAGGAAAGGCTAACATATATCTCGGTAACATTTACAAGATCCAAGCGAACAAAACACTACATAATTATATTTAGATTTATCTACTGAGACGTTTCTCCAAAGAGCTTGTTCACTCTTTGCCCCTTGCATGGGTTAGGTGAGAGGCTATTAGACTGTGTGGATTCAACAGACATCTAAATAGATTTGTATTTCTGCTCTCTGCGGTGCAAAACTATAATAATCATAGCGGTGGCAGCAGCAACAGGTAAAGCGCTATGCTACTAAACTTTAGGGCACTCCGGTTATGATACGCCGGACTAATCACTCCAGACACATTGGCATGCACTGACAAAATGGCTCCCTCCTTGTTTTTCAAAATATAAAAAAAAAAACGTTAGCAAATTCAGGTGACCCAAGCGCTATGTCTCAAACTATGCGAGCGCTTGGTCGAAGTCTGGCCCCTTGCCTGCTCTCTCTGGCCCTGCCCATCCCAGGGATCCCTCGGGATCGGATCGGGAATTTCAGGCTCTTGTTCTCCTGCTCTTCTGCAGCAGACAGGCAACAATCGTCATGAAGACAAAGAGAGGGGAAGAGGGAAAGTGTGTTGTGTTGTGTTTGTGTGTGTGTGTGTGTGTGTGTGTGTGTGTGTGTGTGTGTGTGGAGAGAGGGAAAGTGTGGGAGAGTGTGTTGTGTGTGTGTGTGTGTGTGTGTGTTGGCTGTGGTATTGTCTTTTGCAGGCTATTGTTTTGCGGCACAAAGATTTGGCAGTGTCACACTGTCATTCTCCCTCTGAGCTGCCAAGATGCCTACACACACACACATGCACGCACACACACGCACAACCACACAACCACACATGCGCCTGTAGGGAGTAGCATGGGGTTGCCAGATTGGTGTCCAGTGGAGGTTTGCCAGGTGGGTGTCTAATCGGGGAACATCACACAAGTCCCCTTTAGTGGACACTCAGGCCAGATGTCACTACGAGCCTCATAAAGACAACTCACTCTGATGACCGCAACTGACCTCTCAGACCGGCAGGCTGTGTGTGTGTTTGAAAGGGTTGTGATGGTATGTCTGTTTGAGATGGTTGTGATGGCAGTGTTTCCGACATAATTGAATTCTATTTGTGGTGGTAGGTTTGCAGAATTAACTTGAATGCAACAGTTTTTAACAAATTAGCGCAGCATGGTTATGATGCTAACCAGATTTAAGCAGAATTTAGTACATCCTGATTTAAGCAGAATTTAGTACATCCTGGAAAATCATTGTGTGGTGGTGAATTTTGATATTGTGGTGGGCCGCCACAAATTAGTCAATGTATGGGGAACACTGTGTGTGTGATTGATAAAGTTGTGATGGTGTGCGTTGCTGTGCATTGTGTTCAAGGACATAGTGAAATTCTTCATTATTCAACTTTACAGAATGAGTTTTTGTCAACACTCATTCTTTGTGTGTGAGTGTGAGAGAGAGAGAGAGAGAGACGTCAGACTGAATGGCTAATAGAGAAAGCTGTTTGTGATTATAGGCGAATGGGAGATTTACGAGTGACCAGAGATCTCTCCCCCGCAACCTTGGATTCGCTACGCTGTTTCTCTCTCTCTGGTTCAGTCCCTCTCCTCCTCCTCCTCTCCTCTCCTTTTCTCTCGCTCTCTTGCCTGTCCTCCCTTCATAGTTCTGTCACTCCCACATTCCTCTTCATCTCTCTCACCCTCCTCTTTTCTTCCTCCTCTTTTCTGTCTCATGGTGATGCATTGCTAATACTTCTCCTCCTCTCCTCTTCCTCCCCCACCTTCTACCACCCTCATCCTCCCCTCCTCCTCTTCCTCCTCCATTCCTCTTCCTCTCCTCCTTTCCTCCTCCTCCTTCTCCTACCCCCCCTCCTCCTCTCCTCCTCCTCCTCCCCCTCCTCTCCTCCTCTGTGTGATGCATTGCTAATAGTCGGAATGCTCCAGAACTCTGCAGTGTCCTCGTAGTGTCCTAACTAGGTTGGTGTAGCCCCTGGTCACACGCTCATAACGTGTGTGTGTGTGTGTGTGTGTGTGTGTGTGTGTGTGTGAGGAGAGTATTGATCTCTTTAAGGAGTGTATGTGTGGGATGGGGATTGATCTTGTATTGATTGGCAAATGATGCCATGCCCTTGAATAGACCCATGTTATTGAAAACAATAAGATTCTGCTGGTATGCTCCCCCCTCCACTCCTACATCCCTCCATCCTTCCCCCTCTCCACCCCTCCACTCCTCCCCCCCCCCTCTCCACTCCTCCACCCTGGGATCTTTCTCCTTCTCTTTCATTGTGTTTCTGTATTATATATTTCTAAGATGATCAACTTCATAAACACACGTACACACACACACCTGCCACATTGAAGGTCAATGTGAATTCACTGCATGATGCTTGCTCTGGTCACCCCAGAACACACACACGCACACCTTAGATACTGCAGTGTGTGTGTGCGTGTGTGTATGCGTGTATGTGTGTCCACATCTTATCTTGTAAGACCCTTCTTTCTCACCCTTTATAGGAGGAGTGTGTTGTCATTCCCACCCTCTCACTGCCATTTCTCAGATGCTGCGCACGTCTGTGTGTCTGTGTGTGTGTGTCTGTGTGTGTCACCAATCCTCTCCCCTCTTTTATTTTCTCTGTTGGTTCAACTCTTTCTTTCTTTCTTTCTTTCTTTCTTTCTTTCTTTCTTTCTTTCTTTCTTACTTTCTCTCCCAATCCATCCCTCTCTCCTCCACTTTCTACTGTAATCTCCCTCCCTCTCTCTCTCTAGATGTCCTCCTTCTCCTCCCCTCCTTAAGCAGTTCTGGTGCAGTGGGTGCTGTCTGAAGGTTGTTGTAAAATATGTGTGTGTGTGTGTGAGTCTGAGAGTGTGAGCGAGAGCTTTGTGTATGTGTGAGTGAGAGCTTTGTGTGTGTCTTATTTGAAGGTTAAGTCATAGCGACAGAGAAACAATGTTTCCACTCTGACTATCATCCTCTGGCCCTGAACAGAGTACACCAGCCACACGCACGCACACACACACACACACACACACACACACACACGTACACATGCCCGCACACACACACACACACACACGCCCGTACACATGCCCGCACACACACACACACACACACGTACACATGCCCGCACACACACACACACACACACACACACACACACGTACACATGCCCGCACACACACACACACACACACACACACACGTACACACGCCCGCACATGCATGTACACACACCCGTATGCACACACACACACACACACACACACGCACGTACACACACACACACACGCACGTACACACACACGTGCACACACACATGCACACACACACACACGTCAGGGTTTTCGTGTGTTAGTCCAGGTGTTAGGTGGTAGGTCGGGGGGTCCTGGTATCGGTTGCCGTCCGAGCGAGCCTCCTTGGCTTTAAAAAGATAATTTCAAGGGCCCTTTGGTAATTGCACTGTTTTACTATTGGACCATTAATGCTTATCTTCATGCAGGCTGTCAGACTGTTGCCCCGCAGCCTGTTCCGCAAGTCTGTTCTGATCTATACACAGAGAGTGAATGAAGTTTACATTATTTTATAGTTTTGTGTAATATGGATGGAATTTGAGTGCGGAGCGCTTTTTAATTTAGAGGCCGGAGTGGCCGCTCTGTTCCGCTCCGATACCGCTCACACCACGAGTCTGATATAAGGTATGCCCAACTGTCTTCCTAATAAAACCAAGACCGTTAAATTTCAAAGATATTGGCCATATAGCCTAAGTTAGTTGATGGGGACGGAGTTAGCTAAATAATTTAGAAAGCATACACGTAGGTACGGATGGGCCAGGAAGGCCCGTCTATTGTCAGTCTTAGTCAACACTGTGCTGAGAGCAGGTGGCTGTTCACTCGGCCGCTTCTCCGGTCAAATTCGCGTCAGGTCAATTTAGCTCCCCGGTCCCAAAGAACTAAGAGCAACGGCAATATATTTCACTCAGAACATTTATTTTTTAAAGACTGCAACACTGATAGTGCATCAACAAACAAGCTTGGCAACGTTAATACACATAAGTCTAAAACTAAAGAGACCAGTCGGGATTAATTGCCAAAAGAATACAGGCTTAGCATCCAAGTTTTACTTACGCCTTCTACTTGATATGAAGCATATTCAAATTGCTCACATTTTTCTTTGCTCTCTGTAGCACACCCTCATGTTTCCGCGAAATGTGTCCTCTTAGATTACAAAATTAATCTTTACTCAGTGGAACAGTGTCACCACCACATGGTTATTCTTGCTCTACATTGTTAGCATCTAGTTGTTTTGTAGGAATAGTATGCTGACTTATCAGTTTCCTTTCTAACAGTAGTGTAGCCAGAAATGTCCAAATGGGTGGACACAGAAAAAACGGATGGGCAAAGCGAATTTGATTGAACATAAGAGAGGCCTAGATTAGATACACCATACAAGCATTACTCATAGGCATGTTATATTTATGACATAAAACAGGAATTTATTGAACGCATTTGATCAGAGCTGACAAATTATGCAGAAACATTTTCAACTGGAGCAAAACAATGCATGAATGTAGCTTCTGCGCGTCATATGAAACACAATTGAGACAATAGATTGACCATATTGGACAACTGCAAAGCCTTATCATAGGCATGTTACATTCATGACATGAAAAGTAGAACTTCTAGAATGAAAATGACAAATTACGCAGTCGGCTAAACATTTTAAACTTGCGCCAAACGGATGAACCCAGCATCGGTGTGTCGCATAAATTAAAACACAAATTGAAGCAACAACTTGATCATTGGACAATCCTACTACAAAACCTTTTCATAGGCCTGCAACGTTTATGACATAAAAAGTGGAATATGAACGCATTTCATCACACCTGACAATTCAACGGAGCTGTGGCTGTTCGCGATTTGACTGATTCTTGAGAGCGAGGAGCGAGATATTTGCACTGCTCAACTCCGCTCACTAGCTCTGATTCGGAGGCATATCACATATGTAAAGATTATAAAATCTGATTATTTTTCGATTCATGGCACGTTTCTTCTTATTTTTTTAATGCGTTCTGCGGAGAAGGGAGATTGGCGTTGGTCGCGGTTTGGAATGAAAGGGAGAAAACAGGACAGAGTAACACGTTTTTTTTTTTTTTTTTGACTATGTAGTTAAGGTGGCAGGCTTGTTTTGCCAAGGCGGCTGCCTTGACTGCAAAGTGCTGCGGGAAACCCTGCACGTGCACACACACGTACACTACACACACACACACGTACACACACACACACACGTACACACACACGTACACACACACACACACACACACACACACACACGTACACACACACACACACGTACACACACACACACGTACACACACACACACACGTACACTCACGCGCACACACACATACACGCACACACACAGTCATACACACACACGTGCGCAAACACGCACACATACACACACGTGTACACACACGTACACACACACACACACGTACACTCACGCGCACACACACATACACGCACACACACAGTCATACACACACACGCGCGCAAACACGCGCACACACGCACACATACACACACGTGTACACACACGTACACACACACACACACACACACACACACACACGTACACACACACACATACATGCACACACACACACACACACACACACACGTACACACACACACATACATGCACACACACACAGTCATACACACACACGCACGCAAACACGCGCACGCACACATACACACACACACGCACGCGCGCACACACACACACACACACACACACACTAACGCATACACACACACGCACACACATGCATACACACGGACACACACACACATACAACATACACACACGCATACACGGTGTCTATTTTGGAAGGGGAGCAAGCAATGAAGAGGTGACAGGGAGGACAGAAGGATGCAGGTTGTTTAATTTGGGGAGGAGTGTTCTATGGAGTCAAAATAGGGTCTTTAATATTGAGAGCTTGTGTAAAGATGTTCACATGTGTAATAGTTTTGCAGCTGTGCAAAAGAAGTTCTGTATGTGCAAAGACATTTCGTACCTGTAGAAATATTTTGTACATGTGTGAAAGAAATGTGTATTTGTAGAAATGTTTTGTACATATGTGGGGGGGGGGAATGCGGATCTGTAAAAATATTTTGTACACGTGTGGAAAAAATATGTACTGCACAAATACTTTGTATGTGTTTGAATCTCCTACGCAATGCTTTCCTGCGCAACACTGAAAGTACGAGCTTGTGAAACTAATTTGCAATGCTTACGGACTTTTGACCCTAATTTTACTGCCTACTTTACTGGAAAGGTAGATGTTTTCTTGTTCTTGAATTTCCCCTGGGGATCAATAAAGTATCTATCTATCTATCTATCTATCTATCTATCTATCTAGTTCTGAATGAAAGACACTGAGCCCAGAGATTCTGTTTTTCACCTTCTCTCTCTCTCTGTCCCTCCATCCCTCCATCAAACACTGAAAAGCTTTATTGGCCATAGATTATTCATGCACTCTTTGGATACACACACCATTGCTACTCTCTCTCTCTTTCGCTCTTTCGGTAGTTTTCCAGCTTCCTGTCTCAGTTGTCTGTGTGTGTGTGTGCATCTGTGTTTCTGCATCTGTGTGTGTGTGTGTGTGTGTGTGTGTGTGTGTG
Source organism: Alosa sapidissima (assembly GCF_018492685.1). Taxonomy (NCBI): domain Eukaryota; kingdom Metazoa; phylum Chordata; class Actinopteri; order Clupeiformes; family Clupeidae; genus Alosa; species Alosa sapidissima. The sequence continues at coordinate 12,672,140 of NC_055966.1, forward strand.
TGTGTCTGTGTATGCGTATGTGTGTGTGTCTCTGTGTGTGTGCCTGTGTGTGTCTGTGTGTGTTTGTATTTTTTTCCGTTCTGCGCTGTCATCGAGGCCTCTGCGCTCTGTCCCAGGTTGTCCTACTTTTCCCTTTTTTGCTTTTCTCTCTTCTCTCTCTCTCTCTCTCTCTTGCTCTCTCTCTCTCTCTCTTCTCCCTCTCTCACTCTCTCTCTCTGCTTCCCTCCTGTGTTTATTTATTCAGATGCTTCGGGAGACAGGGAGGGATGGAGGGCAGGATGGAGCGTGTAGGACAGAGAGAGATGGAGGGATGAAGAGGGATGTAGGGATGGAGGGATGGAGAGGAGGAGAGGTGAAGACAGATGCAGTGAGATCCAAACACAGATGTGTGGTCAGGCTCACCTCCCTTCTGCTGTTGAATGGACTGATAACCCCTCTCTCCCTCTCCCTCTCTCTCTCTCTCCATCCCCCTCTTTTTCTTCCTCTCCATCCCTCCCTCTCCCTCTCTCACCCTCAGTTTGTCTATTCTATCTCTTTCACTCACATTCTCAATCCCTTTATTTCTCTCTCTCTCTCTCTCTCTCTCAAAGAGGAAGACTTGACTGCTCGGTCTGCTAATAAAACTTTGATTGACACATAGAGAGAACAGGAGAGAGAGAGAGAGCGCGAGAGAGAGAGAGAGACTTTAAATATGCAGTGTGTGTGTGGTCATGTGTTCACTTAGCGGTTCCTCTCTTGTGGTCAGCAGCTAAAACAGAAATCAAATGTTGACCTCTCTCCTCCATCCATCTTTTTCTTTCATTCTGTCTATCTTAGCTCCCCTCCTCTCTCCTCCTCCTCCACATATACCCCCTCCTCTCCTCCACATATACCCCCCCTCCTCTTCTCTCCTCCACATATACCCCCCTCCTCTCTCCTCCTCCACATATACCCCCTTGTCCTTTCCTTCTCCACATATACCCCCTCCTCTCCTCCACATATACCCCCCTCCTCTTCTCTCCTCCACATATACCCCCCCCCCTCTCCTTTACATATAACCCCCCTCCTCCTCTCCTCTCCTTCCATATTTACCCCCCTCCTCTCTCCTCCTCCACATATACCCTCCCTCCTTTTCTCTCCTCCATATATACCCCCTCCTCTCTCCTCCTCCACATATACCCCCCTCCTCTCCTCCTCTCCTGTCTTCCTCCTCTGATTATTTATGTCAAGCCTGTGTCCCCGTGTCAACACACACATACACAGACCAGTTTTGTTCCTCTGCACTTAGAGGAAGGGGGGGGTGGGGTTGTTTGGATGAAAGAGGGAAGAATGAGAGGGAGGGAGAGAGGGAAGAAAGAATGAGAGGGAGGGAGAGAGTGAGAGAGAGAGGCAGAAGGTTTGTTACAGGAATGCAAATGACCAGAGAAACAGGTGTGTCCACCCCCCCCCCTCTCTCCTTTTGCGGTTGGTTGTGGTTTTAAAGATGTAATGTAATATAACTCACCCCCTCTTCTCTCTCTCCCTCTCTCTCTCTCTTTTTTGGGGCAGCCGTGGCCTGCTGGTTAGCGCTTCGGACTTGCCTACCCGTCCAGTAGGCACGGCTGAAGGGCCCTTGAGTAAGGCACCTAACCCCTCAGCTCCCTGACCGCCGCTGTTGTTGCAGGCAGCTCACTGCGCCGGGATTAGTGTGTGCTTCACTAATTCACGGATTGGGATAAATGCAGAGACCAAATTTCCCTCACGGGATCAAAAGAGTATATATACTTATACATACTATACTCTCTCTCCCTCTCTCTCTCCTCTCTCCCTCCCTCTCTCTCTCTCCTCTCTCCCTCTGGCTGATGGGATATCTCTCTGAGCTGATGCGAACTGAAACAGCTGTTGCTTTTTCTGCTTAGATTCACCCGCCTCTCCTCTCCTCTCCTCTCCTCTCCTCTCCCTCTCCTCTCCGTATGTGATTCGGCTCATTAGCAGACCTTTCACCATGGTGTGGTGGTTGTGGTGACAGGGTGTCTATGTGGTGATCATATTTATATCTATGGTGGTGATCACCTATCTACCATAGATTGAAGTCTGTAACAGGTCTGTCTCTGATTGGACGACACTGATATCTCTACAAAGTGTTTCTTGAATTTCGTGTATGTGTGTGTCGAGCTGCCAAGAGTGTGTAGGGCTTGTGTGTGTGTGTGTGTGTGTGTGTGTGTAGAGCTGTCAAGAGTGTCTGTGCTGGCTGCTGTGTGTAGAGCTGGTAAGAGTGTGTGTGTGCCGGTGTGTGTGTAGAGCTGTCAAGAGTGTGTGTGCCTGCTGCTGTGTGTGTATCTGGTGCTGCGGCGTTAAACACAATGCCAAATGAACTAAAGAGCCCTTACATCTGTGCATATACTAAATCAATACAGTGAAGTACAGTATCACAAAATATATCCTTACAATACTCAAATGTATCAATACAATGCTCAAATAAGCTTATATCATTACAATACTCAAATGTATCAGTAGTTTTTAACACCCCTAGTCCCTGTTCATGGGCGTGTGTGTGTGAAGATGGTGGTGTGTGAGTGTGTGTTTATGAGTGTGTGTGTGTGTGTGTGTGTGTGACAGGGTGAAGATGGTGAGATGTGTGCGTGCGTGCGACTAGCGTTGATTAAGGGCATATCTGTAGCACTGATCCGGGATTTTCAAGAGGATCGGGATCCAATCCAGCAAAGGAACTAATTATAGATGACACACACACACACACACACACACACACGCTGCGACACATACAACCTTTAATGGGAAACGCAGCAGGCCAGCTTTGTGTGTGTGGCGACACACATCTCCATGCAATTTCTCAGCTCTCGTGCTGATGGTGGGACTCCCTCCCTCTCCCCTCTCTCCTCTCTCTCTTATCTGTGGAGGTTTTGCCTTAATTACTGGTTTAATTACCTACAGGTGGGTTCATTATCTGTGCGTGTGTGAGTGTGAGAGAGTGAGTGATCTTTTTAGTTCTGTGGTGTGAAATGCGTACACACACACTTTACATAGAATAATCACTAATGTGTTTCTCTACATCAGTAATGAGTTTCACGGTCATGGCTTTAGGTGTGTGTGTGTTAGACTGCTGTACCAGGTCATCAGTGCAGAACAAACTCAGAGATGTCCTTTGTTTTGACTATGCTTGCCCTCTCTCTCTCACACACACACAATCAAAGCCCCTCTTGCTACTTTGAAATCACCGGTGTGGAAGTATTCGTTCATTCACGTCAATTAAAACTAACGTCTACTCAACTTAGCAAGTGAAAAGATGATCTAGTTACAGTACAAAGTTTCTTTAAGGCTTAAAATGCACATTGATAAGTACATATTCCATGAACACTAACCTTGGGTCTCTTCGGAGTGTGCTGAAACGATCAAATTATCATTCTGTGTTGTTTCATTTCACTATGTTCACGTCTCTGTTTTAGCCTAATGTTGGTTCTGTTTACATTACAACCTCGCGGTTGGAACGGTTTCAAAATAAAAAGCGGTTTCAAAATAAAAGCCCCCCCGAAACAAAAAAGGAAAAGGCCAAAAAGAGTAAATAACATATGAGGAATGCATTAATACTAATATTAAAAAAAAGATCGAAAATCGAATCAAATCGTGACTTTAAAATCGAAAACTGCATCGAAACGAGGATTTGGAGAATCGTGACACCCCTAATTGGCGCAATGTATGATTTCCAGCTGTGTTATTTGCTATTGTGGAACTATTTTTTCAGACACCTTACAACCGCGTATAAACTTCCGCTCAATATTTGAGCCTGAAGCATAGACGGTAAAAGAATGGGATTTTACAAAATGTCAAATAAAACACGACAGAAACTGTATTTCGCTACGCTACATGTTTTGGAACATCAACAAACACCACTAACCACTCGGTGAGTTGCACAGTTTTGAAAATGAACGTTAACGTTTTTTTAAGGACATGTTTGTGCATGCCTGTAGGCAGCCACTCTGAAGTAGTCAAAGGCAATTCAAAACGAGTCAGAAAAGTCAAGACAGGACCCATCGTCAAAATGTCGGTGTCCACCACTCTAGTTCATCCAAAACAAACCAGAAAAGGGACTCAGTGCTAAATACCGAAATTATCCTTTAAAGTTTGAATAAAAAAGTTTACGTTTTCCTTCCTCGTTCAGATGCTTGCTGTATGTGAGAACAGGAAAGTTTTTTTTGTTTTCTTTGGTCTGATAACTTCGTGTTTTAGCTTTTGGCCTCTTCAAAAAGTCATCATAAATAGGCTATCCACTCTTTTTATTTAAAATAAACTTTTTATTTTAGCAAAGAGATTTAGGAGAAGAAACAGCCACCTAAACAGTTGTTGCTGACCAGATTCCTCACAGAGATTGGACCTGATTGGTCCGTTTCAATCTGTTTTGGAGTTGGCGGCTTATTTAAAAACAAAAATGTTAGGCTACGCATTAAGCATTAGGCTATTTTTGTCCTTGTCTTCAGAAGTTGATCGAACATTACAGGCTACCTCACAAGTTATATGAATGCCTCACGAGTTTTACTGCCTGCGTGAATGGAGCATTTAGAATCTGTGCTGTGTAATTCAGATCTTTTCGGATTAAACCATAGCGATTCTGAAGCAATCTTTGGCTACGGATTTCTTTGGAGAATGGACAACAGAGATTGACAGCGACAGCACTGGGGCTATTTTAATTCCAAAGGCAAAGGGAACTGCTCTGTAATAAGTATTTCCTTGTAGTTTGAGCAGCTAGTGCAGAAGTGTACTTAGTTTGAGCAGCTAGTGTCTGCCTGTTTGCTTTGTCCCAGCCAGCTCGGTTATGTGGGAGTAACCAGCACATCTTTGGTTTCAGTGAAACATAAGGTGTGTGTGTGTGTGTGTGTGTGTGTGTGTGTGTGTGTGTGTGTGTGTGTGTGTTATTCAATCCCCTGTCTCCCCCCAGCAGCGCTCCACAGAGTGTGTTCTGTTCTCACAGTATAAATGGAGGACTCCCGAATAGTGTGTGTGTGTTTGGAGGATCATGTGGAGGTTGTGTAGTGTGTGTGTGTGTGTTTGGAGGATCATGTGGAGGTTGTGTAGTGTGTGTGTGTGTGTTTGAAGGATCATGTGGAGGTTGTGTAGTGTGTGTGTGTGTGTGTGTGTGTGTGTGTGTGTTCAGATTAGTTTAATTTTCTATTGACCGATTTCTATGATCTATGTATTTAAGGAAGACAGCCCTGTGTGTCTATGAGTAATGTGCAGTAATCATTACTGAATATTATATTATAATATATTAGCCTATGTGATTGGTGATTAATGTGCAGTAAGTAGAATTTAGGCATGGCTGCATGTGACATTTTTACAGATCAAAATGGCATACAGTGTAAGCCTAACAGCTGTTTTGAGTTAAGGCTATATGTTTATTGTTAAGCTTATTGAATAACTTCCTGATAGAGAATACAAACCATTTTGTGGAATGATGCATCATCGTATGAAATTTGCAACAATGTGACTTAACAATATCTAGCTTATAAGTGACATCACACTCTGTCTGCCACTCGTTGTCTGTAACTGTTCAAAATTACATGAGCCTAAAGCTTTGATGTAAGACTATATGTTTAGCCTATTTAATAACTCCATGATATAGAAGACAAACCATTTTGTAGAAAGATGCATCATCATATGAGATTTGCAACAATGTGACTCAAAAACAGTCTTTGGTAGCATAAGTGACATGTCGCTCTGTCTGCCACATGTCTAGCTGTGTGGCATTCTGAAACGTCCTTAAATTCGGGACCATTAGCCTATCGCTCGTTTCAGTTTGGGACCTTGCAGTCGGAATTATCGTTTGGTTATTCAAAGTCTCAAGTCCAGAGTAGCCTGGGCTATTCGAAGTGCCAGTTTATTGCACATAATGTTAACGTCATTTTGAATAGCCATGCAAGCAAACTGCATACAGGGAGTCTTTATTGTTGAGGTCGGATATGATAATCATCACTAACCTGTGCCCTGATTCAGTGCTGCCAAAACTCCGCTGACCCTCTCGGTCTCTGGTCCTGCACTGTGCTGCTAGAGGGGGAGTGGCTACAGTAGAGCGGAGAAAGCCAGCGTGTTCTTCTTTTACCGATATATTTAACGATATCTTTTACATTACCAATCTAAACACAGATCACTGTTCAAAATCACTGTTCCACAGTGACATGCAGGCTGTGTACAGCTGTATTAAAGAACCACAAGATCACACCTGCTTCTTAAAGAACCACAAGAACACACCTGCTTCTTAAAGAACCACAAGAACACACCTGCTTCTTAAAGAACCACAAGAACACACCTGCTTCTTAAAGTACAATAAGAACACACCTGCTATTTAAAGAACCACGAGAACACACCTGCTATTTAAAGAACCACAAGAACACACCTGCTATTTAAAGTAAGACTATTTACAGTAAGAACACACCTGCTGGATAACCATCTAAAGATGAGACCGGCACAAGTTCTAGCTGTAATGTTAGCAACAGCACAGATTTAGCCAGTTGTGATTTCGGGTTCAGTTTAGCGAGTCGTCGTTATGGTGACTGGCTGTCAGTCTGTCTTTGGTTAGTCTTTACTCACCTTGATGGGCATTTTTCACTCAGGCTAAAATGTTTCCTGTAACAGACCTTTGCATGATTCATTACTTACACACACACACACACACACATGCGCACGCATGCACGCAGTAGGCTGTGATTCCGCTCCTTTGTTGACCAATGGGAGTGCAGAGCCGGGATGAGTGACGGCTGCTGGCGTCAGCTGCGGCGGAGGCAGCCCAAGGTGAGACAAAGGTGAGCGTTGTCGCCGGCAACTAGGGACAGAGCCTACAGCTGTTCTCCCGTCCCCGTGGAGACGGTGTGGTTGGCATGGCGCCGGCATCACTGATGCACATGGAGGTGGAGACTGAAATATGTGTGTGTAAGTGTGAGCGAGCGAGAGAATGAGACAGGCTAGAAGAGGCATAGACATCAGTGTGTGAGTGAGTGTGTTTGAGTGAGTGTGAACAGGTAATCGGAGGAGGGGAGGCCTTTAAAACAGGGAATTGGGGGGGGCAGTTTGGTTGAGCAGAGATGGAGTGTGTGTGTGGCAGGAGGGGGTTGTGAGTATGTCCGCATGAGAGAATCATGCAATTGTGTGTGTGTGTGTGTGTGTGTGTGTGTGTGTGTGTGTGTGTGTGTTATGCACTGACACTGGCAGACCTGGTTCCCTCAGGCAGACATCATGGTGCTGGTGTGTGTGTATGGATGGATGCAAAGGGCCAGATGGTTGTCTTTTACTCAGCAACCTCTCCCGACATCTCATCTCTCTTTCTCTCTCTCTGTACCTCTCTCTGTCTCTGTGTCTGTCTCTCTCTCGCTCTCTCTGTCTCTCAGACACACACACACACACGCATGCGCACGCATAGCATCATGTACCCCGAGTGTGTAACCATGGTCTCCCTGGCTGTGTACAGATCAGACAACCTACAGGTTTGGCTTTACCCACTGTGAGTGAGTGAGTGAGTCTAACCTGTGTGACCCTCTCACTGTCTGAATTTGTCCTGCTGAGATCTCCATGGAGACCACTTCAGTTGCCTTTAGTGAGAGTGTGTGTGTGTGACAGAGAGGGAGGTAGAGAGATCATGATGTTGGAGTCACTGGAGATTCAACAGGACTCCACTCACACTACACACACCGTGTTATTTATAAGGTATTTGCAGTAAACAGAAAGCTCACACACACACACACTCTCTCTCACGCACGCTTATATGCGTTGGGAAATTGGCTATGGAGAGCGGGGTCATGCCTGGTTTTTTTGTGTGTGTGAGATGGGTCTAGCCGTGTTTTATTGATAAGTGAAGTGTGAAGTTCGGCTCTCTAGCCCTACTCTTGCGCGCACACACACAAACACACACACACACACACACACAGATACACACAGCTAAGCCCAGGGTGCAGCTCTGCATACCAAGCACACACACACATACACACACAAACCTAAGCCCAGTGTGTGACTCTGCATACCAAACATGTATACACACACACACACACACACACACACACACCGTGTTCAGAGTGTGTGATGTGCAGCTGTGAGATCTGAGGGGGATTAGGAGGATCCTGTATGCCTCTCACCTCACACTCTAATACTGATCAATATGGCTCAGAACAGTGTGTGTGTGCGTGTGTGTGTGTGCATGTGCGGGTGTGCCCAGCTTGCCTTCAGTGTTGCCAAGGTCAGATGTGTATTCCTTCCCTTTTTTTAAGTGTGTGTGTGTGTGCGCGCGAGCAGGCTGGTTAGGTGCTGCTGCTGGTGACTGGTGTAGTGGGGATTTGTGGGGTGCTGGGGTCACTAAGCCTGCTACCTGTGAGAGAGAGAGAGAGAGAGAGAGAGGCTGGTTAGGTGATGTGGGCACTAAGCCTGCTGCCTCTGTGTGTGTGTTTTAGCAGACTGGTTATGTGTTGTGGTCACTAAGCCCGCTGCCTCTGTGTGTGTTTTAGCAGACTGGTTATGTGTTGTGGTCATTAATAAGTCATTAAGCCTGCTGTTCTAGAGCATGCGTAAACAGTGTGGAGCATGCTTTAACGTTCTGGAGCATGTGTAAACGTTCTGGAGCATGCGTAAACAGTGTGGAGCTTGCTTTAACGCTCTGTATGCGTAAGCGTTGAAGTATCTATTTAAGATTAACATATAAACATGTCATAAGCTACATTGCTGGTCACTTCGACCAGCACTGCATCATGTCGTCCCTTTAATATGGTCAACTAGCATGCATCATGTCTTCCCTTTAATATGGTCGAGGTGTCATCTTGCCCCACAGGGTGTGTGTGTGTGTGTGTGTGTGTGTGTGTGTGTGTGTGTGTATACAGTATGTGTGTGTTTGACATGATGATTGGTGACAGGGCTCAGGACTGTGATGTGGGGTTTACTGTGCCAGTGTGTATGTGCTTCTGTGCAGATGGGGTTGGTTGGCCTTGTAAGTGTGTGTGTATGGATGAAGTTGTTTGGCCGTGCGTGCGTGTGTGTGTGTGTGTGCGGGGGTGTGTGAGTGTGTGTGCGCGCGTGCATGATGTTTGCTCGTCACCTGCAGGCAATGGGGCTGAGTAAAGTAGAGCATCTCTGACACACAGCTTCTGTTTGTCACCACTCCCTCTCTCCTCTGTATCCCCCTCTCTCTCTATCCCCCTCCTCTCTCTATCCCCCCTTCTCTCCTCTATCCCTCTGCTCTCTCTATCCCCCTCTCCTCTCTACTCCTCCCCCCTTATCTCCTTCACCTCCTCTCTCTATCCCCCCCCTTTCTCTATCTCCTCCACCCCTCTCTTTCACACAGTGTGTCCTAACTTCATGCGCAGCATAAAGTATACTCTACTGTTTTCCAGTGGACCCATCCCACACACACACACACACACACACACACACACACACACAGAGAGGCTGGGAGAGAGAGAGAGGCTGGGTGACTTGAAAGACCGTCAGGAAGTGCCTGGAGCTTCAACTTCTTGTTTCCTGTTTCTCATGCCCCTCCTCTTCCTGTCCAGGGGCACTAGGCCAGCTCATCCAGGTGGATCCAGAGGTGATGTCATATCCAGGTCAGAATGTGGAGCTGCCCTGCAAGTTCGTCAACCCAGGAAGTACCCAAGTGTCTCAGGTGAGCGTGTGTGTGTTTGTTCATGTCAGAGAAACTGTTAAATGTCACACACACACACACACACACACACACACACACACACACACACACACACACACACACACACACATATTTGAATCCTTTCTGTAGTTGGATTCACTCATGAGTACAGAACACATCTCCTGCCTATCCCAGCTGATGTAGAGCAGGATGTTTCCAGCAGTTAGGACTCTTACAGCGACGCTACACCAGGCGAGTTACTGAAGCGTTCTGTTCGCGACGCGTAAAATCCATTTTAGAACACTGGTCTATTTTTTTTTCGAACGTACGCGCCGCTATCACGTCTGGTGTAGCTACTTCCACTGATTATAGTGGAAGCTAATTGCAGCAGACGCAACGCGACCGGAGTGCTTCAGTTACGTGTCTGGTGTAGCTCAGCCCTTAGATTATGCTGTTTGGACTCTCTCTTAGATGATCCTGTTTGGACTCTCTTAGATGATCCTGTTTGGACTCTTAGATGATCCTGTTAGGACTCTCTCTTAGATGATCCTGCCTCAAGCTGCCAAATATCGATGCTCCCAACTTACATAGCATAGGTCACTGATATTTGCAAGGAGAGGGTGATATTTGGTCGTTTTATCATAAAAGGCTGTGTCCATATGCAACTTATTTCTGTTAGAGCACCTCCTTTCTGTTAGAGCACCTCCTTGCTTTCTCTGTCCAAGAGCACAACATCAGGGCTGTTAAGGATGTTACAAAACAAATTATAAGTAAGTATATATGATCCCGTGAGGGAAATTTGGTCTCTGCATTTATCCCAATCCGTGAATTAGTGAAACCCACTCAGCACACAGTGAGGTGAAGCACACACTAATCCCGGCGCAGTGAGCTGCCTGCTACAGCAGCGCTCAGGTAGCAGTGAGTGGTTAGGTGCCTTGCTGAAGGGCACTTCAGCCGCTCCTACTGGTCGGGGTTCGAACCGGCAACCCTCCGGTTACAAGTCTGAAGCCCTAACTACACACACACACACAGACAGACACACACACACACACACAACTCTCTCTCTCTCTCTCTCTCTCTCTCTCTCTCTCTCTCTCTCTCTCTCTCTCTCTCTCTCTCTCTCTCTCTCTCTCTCTCTCTCTCTCTCACACTCACACTCACACACACACACACTTTCACACTCTCACACACACTCTCTCTCTGTGGTGTCTTTAGGTGTCGTGGATCCTTGAGCCTTCGGATGGCGAACGCATCAACATCGCCGTGTACCACCCCACTTTCGGGGCCAGCTACCCAGACTCGCCGGTCACGGGCAGAGTGACCTTCATCGCGCCAACGCTGAACACGCCGTCCATCCGGATTGCTGACGTCAAGATGACTGATGAGGGACGCTACATCTGCGAGTATGCCACCTACCCGACTGGCAACGCCCAGGGCATCACCAACCTCGTCATGCTCGGTTAGTGTGGGACTGTGTGCATGTGTGTGTGTTTACATGTCTGGGTGTCCCATGTTTTTTTTACTTTTCTGTGAAAGTCTCTGTGTGTGTGCACCTTATAGAGGGCAGTAGTGTGTTTGATTGATTGATTGATTGATAGATAGATAGATAGATAGACATGCATACATACATACATTACTTTACATACATACTGTACATACATTACTTACTTTACATACATACATACATACATACATACATACATACATACATAACTTACTTAATCCACAAGGGGAAATTCAATTTGTGTGTATATGAACTGTAGCACCTTATAGAGGGCAGTAATAAGTGTGTGTGAATAAGAACTGTAACACCTTATTAGGAATGAGGAGTCGTCGTCACGACAGAGTAGCGCTCTAGAATCTTTGCCTGAAATCACGTTGTCCGCCATGTTGGAAGGATACCCTCCAGAACGCGTTCATTGTTTGTGTTGATCTGAAACTGATCCAGTGCATCACACGATTGTCTTGGATACCTTAGAAACCATGGGTTGCGTTTTTTTGTTTCCCACATGGAAAAAGATGAGGCTACAGTCATCTGCCAAATGTTGACAGGTGCGATGGCACTATACACTATAGCTGCATAATAAGCAAAGGAGGAAAGATTTTAGGACCCTCAACGCTAGCCTATATAATATTATACATAACCCTAACATGTGAAGTAGGCTAAAAACCTTTCTATGCTGACTGTTGGGGGTATACATCGCTGACTGATGTAGCTAGCCTAACTTATGGAACATGGACGTGTGAGGGAGGAAGAAAGAGAGGGGCTTACTTTAGGCTAGCCTGTCATTGCGAACGTTTTTCCTCTCGTAGTATAGCATAAATCAGGATTGGTGGTGGTTATGTCCACGTGGTGGTTGTTGGTGGTTTTGTCGCTAATATGCACACTGCAGACCGCTGTTCATTTCTTTTTTGAGCTGTCATATAACTCATCTGTGTACCAAAACATTATTATTTTTTTTGTATACATAGAGCCTTCCATACTTGTAAGTTACCTGAGTCTGTCTCATCTGATCTGTCACTTATTGCTGCTCGCGTCACTTAACAGACGGGCTCTCTCACCTTAGCGTGTGTAGTCACGTAATGCCACCGCTGTTTTGTGTGTGATATTTATTTTACTTTCTGAAGAACCCGTCATGCCTGTGTGAGTACCCAACATTACATTGTAATAAACGAAGAACAACATTGTCCATCCATGTCCGTTAGAGTTTGTCTTGCTAGCTTCTATTTTACTGAGGAAACCATGAGGATTACTAGCCTTAACATCGATCACCTAAGCAGTTTTTCTAAAATCGTAAAGTTAACTCTTCAATATCTATTAAGGGGTGGGTGGTCAACTTCAAGTCAACTTTTTAATTTCCTCTTAATGTCTCAGTTTAAACGCCGTGATAACTTCTCAAGCCGTCTTTCCTGATCTGTGTCACTGTCTTTGGGGTGCTGTCACCCGTGGCAACCGATAGAGTATCCTACCATCATGGCCGACCGGCTCAGACCCCAGCCAAATCAACCCAAATCGGCATGTGACTCCTCACTCTCAATGGAGGGCAGTAATACGTGTGTGTGTGTGTATGAACTGTAGCACCTTATAGAGGGCAGTAATAAGGAGTCCTCTGTGGTCTACAGCTCAGTATTGATCAGTGTGTAGAACAGAGAGAACAGAGGTGTGTGTGTGTGTGTGTGTGTGTGTCAGTGTCAGGTGAGTGCCTAACTGCTGTTGTCAGATGAATGGGTTGGGTGTTAATGGGGTGGAGCTCCCGCTGCTACTCCATAGGGATCTGCAGAGCAAATCGATCCACTGCTTAGCATGCACACGCTCACACACACACATCACGCTCACACATCACACACATATCACACACACACACACACACACACACAGGACCAGCTAGCCACTCTCCAAACACCAATTCCAAGTGTCTTTATCCTTTAACTGGAAGAAAAGTCTCACACAAATGCTTCTCTCCCTCTCTCCCTCCCTCCGTCACTCCTCCCTCCCTCCTTCTTTCTTTCACGCACTCCTCCCTCTCTCTTTTAGCCAAACCCAAGAACTCGGCGTCCCACATAACGGTTGTCGCAGGCGATACGCCGGTGGTGGTGGCTCGGTGTGCGTCCGCTAACGGCCGCCCGGTGTCTCAGATACGCTGGGTGACGTCAGTCAATGGCAACGCCACGACATTGACCACACAGGAAAGCGACAACACGGTGACTCTCCGCAGCGACTACAAACTGATCCCTACGCCCGCTGACAACGGCAAGGACATCAGCTGCGTGGTGGAACATCGGACACAGACCAAGCCCGAGAGCTTTCCCATGAAGCTCGCCATTGAGTGTAAGTGTGTGTGTGTGTGTGTCTCTGTGTGTGTGTGTGTGTCTGTGTGTGGTTGGGCCAAGCCTGAGAGCTTCCCCATGAAGCTTGACATTGTCTGTGTGTGTGTGTGTGTGTGTGTGTGTGTGTGTGTGTGTGTGTGTGTGTGTGCTAAGGCCGAGAGCTTCCCCATGAAGCTTGACGTGTGTGTGTGTGTACTATGGCCGAGAGTTTCCCCATGAAGCTTGCCATAGAGTGTGTGTAAGTGTATGTGAGAACGTCGTCCCTAGTATTTTGTGTGTTTGGTTTAGTTACTAAATTCATGTACATCAATCAACCTACACACTCATCTTAACTCACACACACACTCACACACACCCTGGTCCAGTGCGGTGCTAACTGAAGTGTGTGTTATGTCCAGACCCCCCCATGGTGTCCATCGTGGGCTACGATGATAACTGGTACATGGGGCGCACCAACGTGGAGCTCACCTGCCAAGCCAAAGGCAACCCCATCCCCACCACCGTCACCTGGAGAACGTGAGTTTTTACACACACACACACACACACCATCCCCACCACCGTCACCTGGAGAACGTGAGTTTTACACACACACACACACACACACACACCATCCCCACCACCGTCACCTGGAGAATGTGAGTTTTACACGCACACGCACATATACAGTACACTCCAGAATTATTGCCACCTTTGGTAAAGTTGACTAAAAATAACATAAAAAATAATCTGTTGGTGATTCACTGTAATATCAATGAAGGGAAATCCAACCTTGAAGGAAAGCAAATGTATTCTGAGGAAAATCATGAAGAAATTATTATTTATAATAAAAACAACAACACCATTGCTGTGTGTGTTGTCCCCAGGCTGACCGGCCACATGCCAGACACCGTCCAGGTCACAGAGAACAAGCTGAAGGTTCTGAAGGTGGACGAAACCGTCAACACCACCTTCATCTGCGAGGTCCGCAACCGATTGGGCATCGGCAAAAACCAGGTCACCGTCAACGTCAGAGGTAAGGCCACACACTACATTATGTAGACACACAAACACACCATATTATGTCCTGGCTCTCCTCGTGGTTTTGCTTGTGCTCATTGCACGCGCACACTCACACTCACACTCACACGCTCTCTTGCACTCACTCACTCACTCACTCACTCACTCACTCACTCACTCACTCACACACACACACACACACACACACACACGCTCTCTCACTCACACACTCACTTACTCACTCACTCTCACTCTCACTCTCACTCTCACTCTCACTCTCACTCACACACACACACACACACACACACACAGAGTCCGGTCGTGGTAGCCAGGCGGTTGGGGCTCTTCTGCATGTCTTTGTTATCTTTTCATTTCTTTCCCTTCTTCTCATGAGCTGCATGTCTCACTGTGTGCGTGTGTGTGTGTGTGTGTGTGTCTCACTGTGTGTGTGTGAGTGTGTGTTGTAGACGTGGTGTGTAGCTAAAATGGGTAGTTGGTTGGAGGACTGACTTTCATTCGCTCCTCTTTTTGTTAAATGGATGTGACACACTTATCCTCTTGCTCACACACACACACACACACACACACACACACACACACACACACACACACACACACACACACACACACACTCATGCAGGCTGCTGTTAGTGCTAGAGGTTTTTGCAGCTGAAGCTCCTGAGCTCATGGTTAATGCAGCAGAGTCTGGTCCAGGTGAGGACACACACACACACACACACACACACACACACACACACACACACACACACACACACACACACACAAGCACCCCACACACACTTTCTCTCTCTCTCTTACTCACACACACACAGTATTTTAAAAGCTCTCTCAATGTCCTCTTCTTCTCCTCTCAAAGTACCCAAACTCTCTTGCTCATCCTCCTACACACACACACACACACAACGCAACGCAACGCAACGCAACACTACACCCGCAACGCAACACAACACCCCAAACTGTTTCACTCCCTCTGTGTCTCACCTCCCCATGGCATCACTGTTCCCATTTCTGGTCTCTCTTGGTGTGTGTGTGTGCGCGCGCGCGCGTGTGTTGGGGTGAATCTGTTTAAAAATGGAAAAACAAAAAAATGCAGAAAGAGGCTGTCAGATGCAGCCAGCTCCACATTTTCATCTGGTGTGTGTGTGTGTCTGAAAGCAAGGAGAGGGACACTGATGGCATTTAAACCTCTCTTGGGAAGACATGCCCCCCCCCCCCCCACACACACACACTCATACACATCTTATCCTCTTACATTTCTTTTCAGACTCCACCAGCAGAACACCCCCCCCCCCCCCCACACACACACTCACACACACACACACACACACTCACTCTCTCTCTCTCCCTCCATCTCTCTCTCTCTTTGTCCCATGAGGCTAAGCTGCTTTAGCTCCTGGCTGTGTGTGTGTCTCTGTGTGTGTGTCTCTGTGTGTGTGTGTCTGTGTGTGTGTCTGTGTGTGTGTGTGTGTGAGGGAGAAAGAGAGCCCACAGTGATGCTCAACTGAGGGCGAGCCTACAGATGGCCAGGTGGCTTTGTCCACTTTGTGTGTGTGTGTGTGTGTACGTCCTCATATGTGTACTGCTTCCTATGACTCAGACCTGCATGACTCGTTCGTGTGTGTGTGTGTGTGTGTCTTATTGTCCTAAGGGAGTGAAGACTGGTACCAGAGTGTCTCCTGCAGTTGCAACACCCCTCTTTCTCTTTTCCTCTCCCTCCCTCTCTCTCTCCCTCTCTCTCTCTGACACACATGCACACTCGGTTCTCCCTGTGGAAGTCACTTAGTCACCTCTCTCTTCTCTCACTCTCTCTCTCTCCCCTTTCTATCTCTCTTTCTGAGTGAAGCTGACTTGGCCTTTTTCAGAGATTCTGGTTAAAACATGCTTAGATCCCACACACACACACGCACGCACACACACACACACACACACACACTCCCGATGCCCACCGCATCTCCTCTTTCCTCTCCCTTCACCTTCTTTTGGGGGGGGGGGGGGGGGGGGGGGGGGGATCTGCAGTCAGTGTGATTTCAGTCTACTTTGGCGGAGCACACACACGCACACACACCCCACAGGGTTATACAACAGTGGTCAGGCAAGGTCAGGTGTGTGTGTGTGAGGCAGCGTGTGTGTGGCCATATAAGTGTGTTTGCTGAAGCTGAAGCTGTTTGTGTGTGTGTGTCTCTTTGCATCTCCCTGCATCAGTCGTCCGCTCCATCCCTCCCTCCATCCCTCCATCTGTCCGTCCTGCACGCCTCTCTCATGGAACTGTGTGTGTCCACCTGCGTTTGCCACTAGTGACGGATCTGTGGACAATCACACACACGTCTTTTCTTGCAAATGAGGAGACCCAGCTGTCTGGCCCAGGACACACACAAACACACACACACACACACAAACAAGTAACACATACACTTACTTGGTCTTTAAGAGGTATAAAAATCAAAGAGACAGCAAGTGGAAGTCAACTATCCTCTCTTTTCCCTCTCTCCCTCTATTTTCACTCCCTCTCTCTCTCTCTCTCTTTCTCTTCCTCTCTCTCCCTCTCTCTCTTTTTCCCCCTTCTCTCCTCTCTCTCTCCCTCTCTCTCTCTCCCTCCCTCTCTCTCTCTCAGATCCCCCTGCTGACCCATCCAATGTTGGGGTGGTAGCGGGCGTAGTCATCGGCATCCTCCTGGCCCTCCTATTGGTTGGTGCTCTTGTGGCCATCTTGGTGACTCATAACCGGCGGCAACAGCAGCAGGGTTACCGCGGCAACCAGAAGAGCGGGGCGTTTGACATCAAGTCCCGCCTCTTCGGCTCCAAGGCCAGTAAAAATGGCGGTGGCCCCGGCAATGGCCCCGGCAACAACAACGGGCCCATCTACACCTACCGTGAGGGCGTGTCTGGGGGCGGGCTAACTGAGAAATCGGCCAATCACGGGCTGCTGTCGACCACGCCCACGGCACAGGACATCCTGCTGAGCGGCGAGATGGACGAGGCGGAGAGGAAGAAGTTCGACGAGCTGGCGGACGAGGAGGACGAGGAACGCTATGACCGCTTCACCGCCGCCGGGCCCATCCTCCAGCTCCGTCACCACGACGACCAGCACTACCTGGACGATGACATGGAGTCGCAGAGAGACGGATCGGTCATCTCACGGACCGCCGTCTACGTGTAGAGAAGGAGAGAGACGGAGGGAGAGAGAAAAAAAAACGATGGAGGTGGAGAAAGAGAGAGAGAGAGAGAGAGATATGAAGTGTTGGTTTAATTTTTCACTAAAATCTTATTTTTTATCTGACCACTTTGATGGGCTTGCGGATGGAAGGCTGGGTGGCCGGATGGACAGATGAGGGGAGATGAGTCTACGAGTGGAGGAGGGGGGGTGAGTGGACAAGTGGAAGGGGGGATGAATGGACAGTGACCAAAAAGAAAAATGGAGAGACAATCTGGCCTTTCTGCTTTTGAATGGACTTACTGCTTCCTGCTTCTCCATGGACACATCTCACTGGCCAGGAGAGACACATTATGCCCACCACACACACACACACACACACCTCACTGGCCAGGAGAGACACTGTGTATGCCCATCACACACACGCATACTCACATGCACACACACACATACACACACTCTCAAGCACTACTCGAGTCCCAGCTGTACTTGTATTAGATCTAGTGGTTGACCTACTAGGGTGTATCATCATCTGCCTGTTGACACACATCCACACACACACACACACACACATCCACATCCACACACACATCCACACACACACACACACATACATACAGATGTCGAAATCACCCAAACAAATACTCAAAAGACAACAACTCTGTGATACTACACACACACACACACACACACACACACACACACACACACACACACACACACACACATTCTGGTCATACTGGACAGAAACACTGACCAGCCTCAGTGAAGAATGAGCGGCAGAAAGGCAGAAGGCACCAAACGGCACATCAGGAGTGTGTGTGTGTGTGTGTCCAGGGCCCGGTGTGTAATGAGATGTGACGCAGCGTCTGTTGGGCTGTGCTGGACAGATTGCTGCCACTGATCATTTATGACGGGATGTGATGACTCTCTCTCTCTCTCTCTCTCTCTCTCTCTCTCACACTCACACACACACACATACACTTCCTCTGTGTCTCTTTAAGACTCCTTGTGTGTTGTTCTCGAAGGCCTTAGTGATGTAATGTGTGTAATCATGCAGAAGGCACCTGTGATCACCTCTCAACATAATCCAAACACACACACACACACACACACACTGTGCACAATGTGTGACCCATCAAGCCTGCTGTGAATCAGTGGCTGCTCACCTCTGAGCTTTCTCTCATGCTGAGCATGTGTGTGTGTGTGTGTGTGTGGAAGGGGGGGGTGTCTCCCTAAGGCTGGTAGTCCGGCTCTGTGCAGTCTGCTCTGTGTGTGTGTGTGTGTGTGTGCATATGTGTGTAGTCGGGCTCTGCAGTCCGCTGAGGCATATCCCAGCATGCCTTGCTGCAGGGGCTCCAACAGTGAGGAAGAACAGCTGTGTAAAATACACTCAGTAGATCATAACACCAGTAACACACACACATACACACACACACACACACACACAGAATTATTAGTTACATCAGCATCAGCACGTTTTAAATCGAATTCTGAGTTCTCTCTCCCTCTCTCTTTCTCTCTCTCCCTCTCTCTTTCTCTCTCTCCCTCTCTCTTTCTCTCTCCCTCTCTCTCCCCCTCTCTCTTCCTCTCTCTCTGTCTGTCTATCTTTCTTTCCCCTCCTTTATGTTTGGAGGAAATTGCCTCCCAGTGGCCCTGTGTGTGTGTCTGTGTGGAAGAGGTAGTTGAAACACTAGACAGGTAATTGTGTCCCAGGAGGTTGGGAGTGAAATGTGTCACACACTTCTCAATTCATAATTGTCTTAACCATATCTACAATATAAAATAATGCACTCTAATGCACAATAAAGCACACACACACACACACACATACACAGCTTCTCTGTGGGCCTCACTGGGCTGGTTAGCTGCTTTAAGCTGGAAATAGATCTGTCACCTCGTCCCTGTCTTTGTTACCGCAGACACACACACAGACATACACACGCACACACACACATTCAATCTTTAGTTAGACAGATTGTGTACATTTCTCCTGAGAGGGTCATCAGTGAGCAGTCTGAGTCAGCGTGTGCAATCGACTGACTCAGGGAGGTGTGTGTGTGTTCTTGTGTGTGTTTGTGTAGGACACATACTGTACCTATACCTCTGAATACACACACTGCACACTCAGACACCTCTTGACCTTATCAGACAGAACCTCTTAAGCTCTCGACACAATAGACACACACACACACACACACACACACACACACACACACACACACACACACACACACACACACACACACACAGAGGTCCATTAAAGGGACTGAGTGGCCTTGAGTTGTGTTTGTCCTCGGTGAAGGACAGGGAGGCTAATGTTCTGCTGCTCCCACTGAAAGACCACACACACTCTCACTCACTCATTCACGATCTCTCTCTCTCTCTCTCTCTCTCACTCACACAGCAATCACTTGGGATAGAGGCCACTCCCCCACCCCCCCAGTCAATTTGGTCTGTACTGGTCATCTTCTGTAATCTTCCAGAAATTCTTTCTCTTCAAGGGGACACTTCTAGAATCTCTTTCACAGTAGAGAGCAAAACTAGAACCCTGTTCCTAAGGAGGGAGTGCTTAGAACTCTTAGAATAGCCCTAGAACCCTGTGGAATATTCTGGAAGGCTTAGACTACGTGCTGATTTTCTACTACTAATTAGGAATGCCATTCCACCAATAGGCGTGTGTGTGTGTGTGTGTGTGTGTGTGTGTGTATGGACACACTCAGCTGGTTATAACTGCACAGAGGCTGAAGGAGGTCTCTCTCTTCCTTTTCAGATCTGCAGCCAACTCTGTCTCTCACACACACACACACACATACATAGGGGGGCAAAAAAAAAGTGTAAGAGTTCTTTGAGTCGACTTATATGCAGTCATCTCAGCAAAAGCCTTAACCAGCACAGCCTCCTGCTACACACACACACACACACACACACACACACACACACACACACACACACACTGGTATACACACTCACTTTGTAAATAGTATAAATATATAAAAATATCAAGGGAAGTAAATGAGAATAATTTATAATGTGGCGTTTGTCCCGCTGATCGCATGAAAGGTCATTGTTATCACACTGTTTTGTTCTGTTTGAGGCCTTTTGACTTTTCACATGTTTCTGATGTTTTTATTCTCTTTATTTCTGTCATCTGATGAGTGTTTTACAGTAACTGATGAATTGTATAAGTGGATCATGCTTCCTATGACGTGTGTCTTGCGTGTTCCTCCTTGACCATGAGCGCCCAGTGATGACCATCATTAGGGTCCGTTCTTGTCCCACATCTGATATGCAGACGGGTCAAGTCCAGTTGGATCCACTCCTATGTTCTTCTGTCTTATTTGTCTTTGGTTACAATTAAAGTTTTTGGGATTTTACAAACTGAACTTTTCTGTTGGTCTCTGGCGGAGGACGGAGTCTTCATATGAGTCCCTTTCCCATCACACACACACACACACACACACACACTTCTACATAAGCTTCTATACACACACACACACACACACACACACACGTCTGGTTCCTCTGATTATATTGATGTTGGCTTTGTTATCTCCTGTTTCCTCTTGTGGTGTCTCTATCTCTCCATCTAAATGGGCTCTGACTCACTGGCCATTCCTGTGTGTGTGTGTGTGTGTGTGTTTGTGGTGATAAAAACGTCACAGGTTGTCAGAGTCTCTAGATCATCACCAGATAAGACTGTCTGGCTGTCTAATGGGGCATTTAAGACTCTTTGCCACACCCCAAACACACACACACGTGCACACACACACAGAGAGGAAGTGGAAACACGTGACCAAGGAGAAGTGGCCTGCTCTTGCCCACATTAAGTATTACTTCATCTTCTAAAGCAGCACTATACAGTATGTTTATAAAGGAACCTGGTTATGGTCACATCAGAGTGGTCATCTGTGTGGTATATTACGAAACATATTAGACATATCTAGGCTATCTAGACATATCGAGGCTACACAAAGTCTTGACTCAGGGGTATAAGTTAAGTGATACTACGATAGCAGTTATGTGATATACTTAGTGCATAACCTGCTCCTGACCAGGTTTGGTTGGCAGCATAAGACACCATGGTGATACAGTGACGCTAAAATAGAGCCACTTTCGTTTCACAGCATACCCTGGCTTTTGAGCGCAACATACCTCGCTAACCCACTAATCGAGATTCAACCCACTAGTCGTGTGTGAGACACACCTGTCTCTCCCAGCACATGCACCACACCTGGAGTTCTGTGTTCCGCACCGGAAATGGGCAAAAAGCGGCATCACGTCTCTTGCCTGGCTGGTTATGGGGCACACAAACACACTACAGGTAGAAAGGAAGAAGCCATCTGTGTGTGTGAGACTTTACTGCTAGTTTTAGTTACAAGATAAATTAAATAAAGTGTCACAATAATTGTAATAAATCACTAGGTCTCTTCACAACGTTACCACTCCAATAGAACATGGACGGAGAGTTAAAGGAGAAATCTGGTGATTCTCACATAGATCTCCGTTTCTCGAGGTCACGAGCTGCCTGGCTAATTTAGCTGCTGGGACTAGCAACTAGCCACTTTTCTAGGTGAAAAATCGCAGAATTTCTCCTTTAAGATCATTCATTTAGTTAATACACACACACACACACACTCACGGATGGATTACTGAACAGGCCTATATATCATGTCAAAGGAAATAAGTTGATTTGCATATGTGTAATGAAGTATGTGTTTAATGGTGTATATATATTTCTCACGTACACACACACACACACACACGCATAATGAAGTGTGTATTTAATGGTATATATATTGCACCTACCACAGAGGTTAGATGATTTACATATGTGTCATGGTTGCTCCGCTCCAGGAAGCCAGAGGCTGTTGAGCTTGTGTGTGTGTGTGTGTGTGTGTGTGTGTTAGTGTTACACAGTTACATTATCACTGTCAAGCTAAACACACTCCCCCCCCCCCACAGACACACACACACACTCCCCTCTGTGTGTGTGTGTCTCACTGCTAAGGAATGTGGATGTGATGGTTGGTCCATTAGTCTACTGTGAACTGAAACTCTTATCTGCACTGAGAGCTGCCCGGTGCTGAGAGCCCCTCTGACACACACACACACACACACACACACACACACACACACACACACACAGAGGGCTCTTTGTTTGAATAAGTGATGCTATCTGACCTGTTTGGTAAAAATGTAACATAGTGTAGTGTCAGCACTGCATTTGTTTGCGTGGGTGAACATTTCTCTCTGTCTTTCTATGTGTGTTTCTTTCCCTCGCCTTCTCCTTTTCCCTCTCTCCCTATCTCTCTGTTTGTGTGTGTGTGTGTGTGTGTGTGTGTGTGTGTGCGCCCAGGGCGCTCCGCTCCTGGTGTTGACACCTGGTAGAGAGTGTGCAAATGGCTGCACTAGCAGGTGTCTGTTTGAATGGCTGACTGTTAGAATAACAGAATAACACAACAGCTCTCTAGCCACAGGCACTGTGGCCTACTTTCTGTCTCTCTCTCTCTCTCTCTCTCTCTCTCTCTCTCTCTCTCTCTCTCTCTCTCTCTCTCTCTCTCTCTCTCCATCTTTCACTCTCTCTCTCTACCTGTCTCTCTCTCTCTCTCTCTCTCCATCTTTCACTCTCTCTCTCTACCTGTCTCTCTCTCCCCCTCTCTCTTCATCTCTCTCTCTCTCTCTCTTCATTTTTCTCTCTCTCTTTGTGTCTGTCTCTCTCTCCCCCTCTCTCTCTCCATCGTTCACTCCCCTCTCTCTCTCTCTCTCTCTCTCTCTCTCTCTCTCTCTCCAATTCAATTCAAGGTTGCTTTATTAGCATGACTGTGGGTACAGTGTTGCCAAAGCACAATTAAAACAGCATAACAATTAGAACATTGACAGCATTAAGAGAAACAGTAACTTGTAACATGAAACATGTTTGCAACTTGTAACGTGTGTATACCCTCACTTTCACTCTCCTTCATACACACACACACTCCCACTCCCTCCCTCTCTCCCCCTCTCTCTCTCCTCCCTCTCTCTCTCTCCTCCCTCACTCTCTCTCTCTCTCTCTCTCTCTCTCTCCTCACTCCCACTCTCTCTCTCTCTCTCTCCTTCCTCACTCCCACTCCCTCTCTATCTCTATCTCTCCTTCT
Source organism: Alosa sapidissima (assembly GCF_018492685.1). Classification (NCBI taxonomy): domain Eukaryota; kingdom Metazoa; phylum Chordata; class Actinopteri; order Clupeiformes; family Clupeidae; genus Alosa; species Alosa sapidissima. The sequence goes on from NC_055966.1 coordinate 12,695,858, forward strand.
CTCTCCTCCCTCACTCCCACTCCCTCTCCCCCCCCCCCCTCTCTCACCTCCCTCACTCCCCCTCCTCACTCTCCTCCCTCACTCCCACTCTTCCCTTCCATATTCCCACTCTCGCTATTTCTCTTTCCACTGTCTCTATCCCTTTCTCCCTCAGTTATGGCCGTACTCTGCCCCCCCTCTCTCTTCCTCCCCCCTCTCTCTCTTTTTCCATCCCTCCCCAGACTCTTTCTTCAGAATGTTATTCTCTTTCTCTTCCTTTTTACGAGGTCAAACTCTCTCAGTGTGTGTGTGTGTCTGTGTGTGTCTGTCTATCTCTGTGTGTCGGTGTGTGTGTGTCTGGAACACTCTTTCCTCACTCGGGTCTGGCACAGGAAGCCATGCTGCATCATTTCAGGGTTTTTCGTCCCATGCTTTCTGGCCATGTGACACACACACACACACACACACACACACACACACACACTCCCAGTCCAGGCTGCCAGGTGGCCATCTGTTTCCTCTAATTGCTCTGAGTTGGCACTCGGCAGGATCGCCTCATGCCTCTCTGCCCCCTGTGGCCCCCATCCTTGCCCACCCCGGGCACAACAGCGGGCACCAGGGCCAGCTCCCAGCCCCTCAGCCAGCCTGGCATCGCTGGAGTTGGGGAAGCACAGAGGCTCATGGGATAGTGGAGGTCTGCGTGCTGATATAAATATGATCTGGTTCCATTTCTTTCTCTGTGTGTGTGTGTGTGTGTGTGTGTGTGTTTTCCATCCCTCCCCCTCTGGTTCATTTATCACTGTAATATCTGTGTGTATGGGGTCATTCCACGTCAATTCAACCAGGGCCCACGCACTTAGGTCTCAAAACATTCTGAAAAAATTACCAGGGAATTATCCAGGAGACACACTGTAAAATTACTTTTATGTAAGATCAATACTTTCCAAGATAGAGCCAGTTTTACAGGGGGAGGGGGGTGCCGATTTTGTTCAGCCTCTTTTTTTTTGTCGAAGTTCACAAGCCCATAGCACAAGAACTAAACCATGTAGGAGGCTCAAATTGTGCATGCTGGTACATAAATAGGAATAGTAGGTAGCAGAATAGTCACATTTGGTCTGGATGATTCTGCATGGTCATAGCTGTCCCTCAAAGTTGATAAAAATTGTATTGGAGTTTTTGGCTGGGCTCTGTTTAGGTCTTCAGAAGACATATTTGTACTCAACATAGGCTCTTAATTTATTTCCCTTATTGAGATAAGTAGAAACACTCTCACAAAAAGCAATGAACAGAACATAATTTCCCTCAGGGTCTGAACAGCAGACCTTACAAGTCTGAAAAATAATTTACAAAGATTTTTTTTATATTGTTTCCTTCACTCTCCATGATCCCTTCTTTTTAAAGATACCAATTTGACTTGTCTTATGCAAATCTTTTCTTTCTTGTGTTTTGTGTAGCGTTACCACAGTGGCACCTGTGGTTGTATAGAGTAACCTGTGGTAACTATACAAAACATATTGATCTCAATGGTGCATTTTTCCCATGTTCAGGGTGGAAAATAAAAAAGAAAGATTTGCGTAAGACAAGTCAAATTGGTGTTTTTAAGAAGAAGGGATCATGGAGAATAAAGAATATTTAAAAAAATATTAAAAAAATTCTTTGTATATTCCCACAAGGTGTTTAGGTGTTCTGAAAATGAGAACCAAAATGATTTTTCAGACTTGTTAGGTCTGCTGTTCAGACCCTGAAGGGATTTCTTTTCTGTTCATTGCTTTTTGTGAGAGTGTTTCTACTTATCTCAGTAAGGAAAGCCTATGTTGAGTATAAATATGTCTTCTGAAGGCCTAAAAAGAGCCCAGCCAAAAACATTTTTATCAACTTTGAGGGGCAGCTATGACCATGCAGGATCATCCAAACCAAACATGACAATTTTGCTACATACTATTCCTATTGATGTACCAGCATGCAAAATTTGAGCCTCCTACATGGTTTAGTTCTTGTGCTTTGGGCTTGTGAACTTTGACAAAAAAAAGAGGCCGAACAAAATCGACACCCCCCTCCCTCTGTAAAACTGGCTGTATCTTGGAAAGTATTGATCTTACATAAAAGTAATTTTACAGTGTGTCACCTGGGTAACATAGGTACACCTGGTAATTTTTTCAGAATATTTTAAGACCTAAGTACGTGGGCCCTGGTTGAATTGACGTGGAATGACCCTATGGGTGTTTGTGTGTATGTGTCTGTGTGTGGCGTATCATGCTAATATGACTGTAATATGTGTGTGTGGCGTATCATACTAATATGACTGTAATATCTGTGTGTGTGTGTGTGTGTGTGTGTGGCGTATCATGCTAATATGACTAATATATCTGTGTCTGTATGTGTGTTTGTGTGTATGTGTGTGTGTGGTTACGATCAGGCTAATATGACTGTAAAATGCAGACAGCTTCGCAAAGGAATCACATGTATTATTTACTAGGCCATGAAGTCATAAATAAACAAACAAACAAACAAGCCCTCCCCACCACAATAGCAGCAGCAGGCCTGTTTCAGCAGTTTAAACAGCGCAGCCAGACTGCTAAATTAAGCCATTAGCCGCATATAAAGTAAAGCCACGGTGTTAGAATCACAGTTTCATTTATTTCTATAAAATCGGTACCTAAACCCGAACGGTAACTAAAACGATATGATAAAGATAAAAAGTAATACTCTAACTAATGACTATGACAATAAACTATAATGATAACGACTTGAAGAACGATATCGTTGGGCATCAGTTTCAGAACGATTTTCATTTTGAGAACGATAAAAAACTGACAGCCAATCAGATCCATCAAATTTTAGACATCACATTCATTCAACATGAGGCAAGACTTTCCTTATCATTGGTCAGTGTGAAGGCTCATATCGTTATAGTTACAGTTATCCAAATCGTTATCGTTTGTGATATAGTTAGTTATCTAAATCGTTATTGTTTGTTATATAGTTACAGTTATCTAAATAGTTATCGTTTGTGTTATAATTACAGTTATCTAAATAGTTATTGTTTGTAATATAAATGCCCCTTAATTCAAAATTGGTGTTTGTTTTGTTTATATAGTCAGTCAGTTTCAATGTGTTCAATGTTTTATACAGTGTCATTTTAAATGTGTGTATGTTTAAGTGTGTGTGTCACTTTGAACAAACCATAACCATGTATGTGTATATATATTTTATATATAAATAGTTATAATGTGTCACTGCTGAGTGAGAATGAGTTCATGACCAGATACAGCACCTCACAGCATGACAGGGAGGCTTCGTTGCTCATTGGCTGAGCCTCATAATGTTGCATGGTCCTTGTCTCACACACACACGGTGGCATCTGTGTGTGTGTTTAATTGTGCTTCTTGATTGTGCATTACCTTTAGTGGAGGTGTGTGTTGGTATGTGTGTGGGCTCATATATTGTGTGTGTGTGTGTGTGTGTGTGTATGATTGAGTATGTGGCTGTGTCTTTGTGTTTGTGAGTGGCCCCATGCATACAGATGTCAGCTCAGCAGGGTTAAACAGGGCTGTGTGTGTGTGTGTGTGTGTGTGTGAAACGGGGCTCACAGACACTAATCAGTGCTGATTGTCTGGCCTGCACTCTAGGGCTTATTTATACACCAGAGGGAGAGGAAGAGTGAGGGATGGTGAGGATGGGGGTGTGTGTGTGTGTTGACCCTGGAGCAATCACACTAGTGTCATCTGTGGTGTAAGATCGTGTGTGCGTGTGTTGATGTGTGTTTGTGTGTTTTCGAGCAGTGTGTCTGTGTGTGTGTGTGTGTGTTGACCCTGGAGCAGTCATCCTGGTGTCATCTGTGATGCTCTCGACTCGTCTCCTCAGCAGGAAGCTGGGGGTGTGACCAGGCTTCACCGCCACACTCTGATTGGTCAGCAGCGCGTTGTGTGATGAATGGTGGGCGGAGCCTAATGACAGCCTAGTCTAAACCCTCTCCCCGTGGACACACACACACACACACACTCTTGACATGCGCAGACACACACACACACACTGTGGGTCCAGGCGTGACATATGGATAACAGATTGATAGATGAGTGGCGCCTGCTCTGGTGTCCCATAATGCACCTCTCCAGGGGCATCTGATGAATGGGGTCCGGCCGGCCTGCGGGACTACTGCACTGATGCAGAGTATCGATCCGTGTGTGTGTGTGTGAGTGTTTGTGTACATGTATGTGTGTGCATATGTGTACATGTATGTGTGAGACTGGGAGTGTGTGTGTGTGTTTGTGTGCTCTGTGAGACTGGGAGTATGTATGGAAATGTGTGAGGTGACCTTTTCTGTGTGACATTTGTAGAAATAAGCGTCCAGCAGAGCGAAGAAGGTGTGTGTGTGTGTGTGTGTGTGTGTGTGTGCATGCTTGTACTCGTCTAGCAGATAATAAGTGCATATTCCCTCCACCACTGCTGTCACCGCCACCTGCCTGGGACACACACACACCCTCACACACATCTTTCTCTCTCTCTCTCACACACACACACACCCTCACACACATCTCTCTATCTCACACACACACACACACATATACACACACACTCATACTCACTCTCTCTCTCTCTCTCTCACACACACACACACACACACACACACACACACACACACACACACATTTATACAGGACTGTTACACACTCATACTTATACAGATGTGAAACATTTATGTGTGTGAGATTTATTTTCAGAATAATGTTTGTGTTTGTTCATTGAGTCTCTCTCTCCATCACGTGAACATTTTTATTCTGTGTGTGTGTGGAATGTAAAGTCAAGGGGATAAAGATTGAATGTGTGTGTCTGTGAAATAAAAATGAAATGACGTGTGTGTGTGTGTGTGTGTGTGTGTGTGTGATGTGAATGTTGCACATATTTGGGGGTGAATAGTGTGTGTGTGTGTGTGTGTGTGCAGCTGTGTTGGTTTAGGAGCCCAGGGAGCATCAGCGCTCTCTCTCTCTTCGCCACCTGCAACAACAAACCAGCTGCAGATGAAAGAACCCAGATCACACACACACACACACACACACACACACACACACAGTCTCACACACACACACACACACACACACACACACACACACGCACACACACACTCGCACAAGAAAGAGGGAACCCCAATAAGGACAAATGCCAAAACTTGTTTCTCCAATTTTCCTATCTTCTCTGCATTTATCTCTGCATACCCTTGTGTGTGTGTGTGTGTGTGTGTGTGTGTGTGTGTGTGTGTGTGTGTGTGTGAGAGAGAGAGAGAGAGTGTAAATGGAATCAATTGTTTGTCTTCTTCCACTTTCTTACCTTGTCCGCACACATTGCAGCCATCTGACGCATGCACAAACACACACACACATACACACACACCACTTTCCCCCCCCTCTGCAGTTTTTCTTTTTGTTTTGTGTGTGTGTGTGTGTCAGCAGGCAAGGTGTGTTATGACATTCTGTCCCTACGATCATATTCTCTCTCTCCCCCTTCTCTCTGTTCATCTCTCTCTCTCTGTTCATCTCTCTCTCCCCCCCTTCTCTCTGTTCATCTCTCTCTGTTCATCTACCTCTGTTCATCTCTCTCTCTGTTCATCTCTCTCTCTGTTCATCTCTCTTTTCTCTGTGTTCATTCTCTTCATCATTTTCTCCTGTTTTCTCTGTCTCACTCCAGCCTCCACCTCCATCCTGTGTGTGTGTGTGTGTGTGTGTGTGTGTGTGTGTGTGTCTGTGCGTGCGTGCGTGCGCGTGTGTTGTTGTGTTTTCTATGTCTCTGTCCAGCCCTCCCTGGTGGTGGTTGGTGTTGTTGTTGTTGATGTTGTTTTCGTTGTCGTTGTGCGAGTCCCCTCTCTTCCTCTGTGTCTCTATTTCTCCATCTCCATGGTGATATGAGAGGTTGTGTGTGTGTGTGTGTCAGTGTGTGTGTGTGAGAGGAGTGCAGATAGTTGTGTGTGTGTGTGTGTAGTGATATTATTTGATGTGTGCGTGTGTGCATGCGTGTGTGTGTGTGTGTGTGTGTTTGTGATGGTTGGATGAAGGAGTGGGCTATCTAACTCCTTCTGACAGCCCAGTGGAGTGCATTGCTGCTCTATTCTCTCTCTCTCTCTCTCTCTCTCTCACACTCACACACACACACACACACACACACACACACACACACACACACACACACACACACACACACACACACACACACACAGTTCCAGTCAGTCAAACACACATACAGGAAGTAGCTGCTCTTCTGGGTAGAGTTCAGTGTTTCTGGAACATTAAGAGTGACTTTGATGTGTGTGTGTGTGTTTGTGCATCTGTCTATATGTATGTGTTGGTTTATGTGTGCATGTATGTAGTGGTTATTCCCGTAGTCTTGTCTTAAACACTATTGTGGTTGA
>NC_055966.1:12704736-12707236 GCF_018492685.1 Alosa sapidissima
CAGGCACACCATGCTCTACTGTGTGTGTGTGTTTGTGTGTGTGTGTGTTTGTGTGTGTCTGTGTTTGTCTGTGTTTTAACCTGTGTGTGTTTTAGCATGAGTAGTGAGCATGTGTGAGAGCTAGTGAGCCTGTTTGTGTGTGTGTGTTTGTGAGAGAGAGAAAGAGTGAGTGTGTGTGTTTTAGCGTGTGAATCAGTGATCGTGTTTGTATGTGGTAGCAATATAATTGAGTGTGTGTGTTTAGAACACTAGTGTGCACGAATAAGTCTGTTGCTCTGTGAAGAAATGAATCTCTCCAAGCTTCCACATTCATTTCAGCAGAAAAAAAGTAGTTATTTACACACACATCACACACACACACAGAGTCTCTCTCTCTGTCTCTCTCTCTCTCTCTCTCTCTCTCTCTCTCTCTCTCTCTCACTCTCTCTCACTCACACACAAGTATAATGGATTCTTGATGATGTGATGTCTCATAGCTCAGCCTAAGAGGCCATCACCCTTTTGTGTGTGTTTGTGCTTCATATTACTCTGTGTGTATGTGTGTGTGTTTGGCTGTGTGTGTGTGTGTGTGTGTGTGTGTGTGTGTGTGTGTGTGTGTGTGCATGTATGCATCCATCCTCAAGAAACGGACACATATCAACCCAACAAGAAATATAACATTAGATGGGAGGTTGCTCAAGACCCCTGAATTATACATCGTTTCCCAGTATCTCCCCTCGTCCCTGTTCACCACACCCTTCTCAAATAACAACCATCACACACACACTCACACACACTCACTCACACACACATACTGATTCTTATTGTATGCAGTTCTTCTGGGGGAATGTGTGTGGGTGTGTGTGTGTGTGTGTTGCTGTTATCTGAGCAGGGTGTGGTGTATGTTAGAGAAAGAGAGAATATAGTTTCTCTGGCTTTGCCGTTTTACAGCCAGAAACGCCATCATCTTAGTGTCAGTTGTGTGTGTGTAAGATTGGTCTGTCAAATTATCTGGCAAGAGTTGCCAATAGATCAAGAAGATTTTCACTTAAAATAAAGTCAAAAAATCAAGTGCAAAAATATCTAAAAATGTTTCCTTTATAAGCAAACAATTTAAGGGTTAGGTTAGGGTTCGGGGCTGGAAACGTAGAGCTGTGGGAATATTGGCATGCTCCCATTTATCTCACTTAGATTCTAGAATTCTAGGATTTTTTGCAGTGCAGTTATTCATGTTCAAATGCATTCTATAATGTTGCGCCGGTTGTGAGAATTCATTTAGCAGACACATCTCACAGTTCCACAAAGGATCTCCTGCACAGTATACAATCTGTCACAATGACAGCATACATACTATAGGGTAGTGTGTGTCATCGCTTAGCAGGCTGGTTAGCATTTAGCTTGTTATCAGGACTTTGACTCACTAGTTAACATTAAAGGATAATTCCGGTATTTAGCATGTTGAGTCCCTTTTCTGGTTTGTTTGGGATGAACCAGAGTGGTGGACACTCAAATTTTTACGATGGGTCCTGTCTCGACTTTCTGACTCATTTTGAATCGCCTTTGACTGGCTTGCTATGGGCATGCACAAACATGCCAAAAAACAACCCGTAACGTTCGTTTTCAAAACTGTGCAACTCACCGAGTGGTTAGTGATGTTCGTTGATGTTCCAAAACAAGTAGCGTAGTGAAATACAGTTTTTGTCGTGTTTTATTTGCCATTTTGTAAAATCCCATTGATTTTTGTTGGAAGACTCATTGCTCCTTGATATCACTGCGCTACGGAAACGGAAAGGGGGTCTGTTTACGGTTGTAGTCTTTCCCCCGCGAGACCTTCTTTTACTGCCTATGCTTCAGACTCAAATATTGTGCGGAAGTTTATACACGGTTGTGAGGTATCTGAAAAAATAGCTCCACAATAGCAAATAACACGGATTGAAATCATACATTGCGCTGATATATTTGTTTTTAATAACCAACGCACCACCACTAACCACTCGGTGAGTTGCACATTTTTGCACAGCCAGTCAAAGGCAATTCAAAATGAGTCAGAAAGTCGAGACAGGACCCATCGTCAAAATGCTCGTGTCCACCACTCTAGTTCATCAAAAACAAACCAGAAAAGGGACTCAAATTGCTAAATACCAGAATTATTCTTTAACAGATTCGCATGTTAGCTGTATGAGGACACTGGTAAACATTAGCAGGTTAGCAGGTTAGCTGTATGAGGACTTTGACACACTAGTTAACATCAACAGATTAGCATGTTAGCTCTATGAGGATTTTGACACACTGGTTAACATTAACAGATTTGCATGTTAGCTGTATGAGGACACTGGTAAACATTAGCAGGATAGCATGTTAGCTGTATGAGGACTTTGACACACTAGTTAACATTAACAAATTAGCATGTTAGCTTCATGAGGACTTTGACACACTAGTTAACATTAACAGATTAGCATGTTAGCTGTATGAAGACACTAGTAAACGTTAGCCTGTTAGCTGTATGAAGACTTTGGCACAC
>NC_055966.1:12712236-12714736 GCF_018492685.1 Alosa sapidissima
AGCATATCACCAAGAACCCTCAGAAGAGAAATGCTGGGTTAAAAACAGGCGCCGAAGTGTGTGTGGAGTGTGTGTGTATGTATGAGAGAGAGAGAGAGAGAGAGAGAGAGAGAGAGAGAGAGAGATAGAGACAGACAGGCAGGCAGACAGACAGACAGACAGGGTTGAAAACTAGAGCTGAATGGGGTACATGTGTGTGTGTGTGAGAAGAGTCGACTTCCTTAATCAGTGTTGAATTGAGAGAGAGAGAGAGAGATGCCGTTGTTTAGTTGTTGGAGTAGAGTCCCTTGTAGAACCCTACAGTAGGCTACATGTTCCATATTAGAGTCCTTGTAGAACCCAATAGTAGGCTACATGTTCCATATTAGAGTCCTTGTAGAACCTTACAGTAGGCTATATGTTCCATATTTGAATCCTGTAAATGTTCTATGAAATCATTAGTAAATCTAAGGCAGTTCATCATCTGAAGAATCTTTGGTAGAATCCTCTGTGTTCCGTAGAATCCTGTGTCCTGCAAAATCAGGAAAGTCACACACACACACACACACACACACAGGGGGATGAGTGACCTTGGTGAGCGGATGCAGCTTCCTCCTGTGGCAATGACCTGAGCTCTAACGCGCTGTGGCAGAAACCACACGGCCTCCCTGGAGAGCGCGATCAGCATCTCTCACACGCACACACGAGCAGGAACAGTTTCACTGACAGCAGTTTAATCCCCAGCCGGTTTAAATGCATGAGTGTGTGTGTGTGTGTGGACTCAGAGCAGATTAAGACTGAGGCGGGCTGATACAGCAGTAGCAGCAGCATTAGAAATGGTAGCAGCAGCAGCAGCAGCAGCAAAAATGGTAGCAGCAGCATTAGCAATGGTAGCAGCAGCAGCAGCATTCGAAATATCAGCAGCAGCAGCATTAGAAATGGTAGCAGCAGCATTAGAAATATCAGCAGCATTACGGTACACACACACGCTTCCTCTGAATGCGTTGATGGAGACGCTTCTTATTTACTTTACATGGGCTTACGGCATCTGTTACCGAGGTGTATTGTGGTTGTGTTATGGTTGATGATACTTCAGACCTCGGTTGCTGCTGTTTACAAACATGGGGACATTACCGTCTCTTGCAGTTTCCAAAGTGTGTGCGGCTATCTGGCTGGCACTGAGAGATGAGTACTGTATGTGTCATTTCCTAATGGGAAAGTGATTTTTTTTTTTAGGTCTTGAAAATAAATCTCTTTATTACCTTTTGCTGGATTATTGCCATGTCCCTGGGTCCTAGTTCTTTTCTGTTAATTCCCCGTGTACAACTCTCGCTGGTAAATTTGTTAACTTCTCCAGCTGACTATTAAAAGTTCACAACTGTAAAAAATCAGTCCTCCGAACTGCAACTCTTGCTGGTAACTTCCCTATCTTCTCAAATTGACAATTCAAACTTCATGACTACAGTAATGTTATTTAAATGACTCGCAGTTTATTTAAGATATGGGCTAGGCTATATGAAATGCCGATGTGTTCTAATGATTTATGAATGAACCTGATCTTGGCCTCTAGCTAGTCCGTCCTGCTTCTGATCCAGACGCAACCACACACCGAAAGGACACGCCTGTGAAGGAGCTGTCTGCGCTAGGCTGAAATTCGTTGTGTGCCAGAGGGATCAACGTCATTTTGACGTCACACTGGTGTGCGCCAGGTTGGAAACGGCGACTGTAATCGTGCGTTCCTGTTGTACGTTGTGACAACCTGTAATCGTGCGTTCCTGTTGTACGTTGTGACAACCTGTAATCGTGCGTTCTGTTGTATGTTGTGACAAGCTGTAATCGTGCATTCCTGTTGTACGTTTTGACAACCTGCCACTTGAAATGACGTAACTTCCTTGTGGTAAGAACTCTGTATGAACTGGGGGTCCTTTGATTTGTATGAGATCGCTTCTCGTCAGACAATTTTAGGGTGGCGTGCCGTCGCGTCATTTTGTGTAACTTCTTGTTTTTCGGTCATTTTTACTACTCGTAAGAAGAGCCCTTTAGACGACTGGACCGCAGCATTAATACCCCTTTAAGGCAGGCGGGAGGGAGTTTTACCCATGTATAGGCCTACTGCATAGTTTACGTTACCTCACGTCAAGAGGGACAGACCAAGGACGGCTAAGAGGAGAATACAGGTAACATTAGGCTATTCATATTTAATGTGACTTAAAGATATTAATTAGAAAGAAAAGTTTTGTCTCATGACCGTACATTTGATATGCTAATAAAGCCAAGTTGAAATGTTCTAATGTGAACCGATAAGCTTGCTCGTGAATCAACAATACAGCTCAGCCTACGAGGACGCTGTGTAATGTGGATATCTGCATTCATATGGTAACATTAGTGCTGTCTGTGTTTATTTTCCTTAGCAACCCCATGTGTGTGTGGTGGTGATGACCAGAGCAGGACAGTGGGGAAGGAGTGGCAGGGAGCAGGAGGGAGGACGGGGGGTGGACAGGAAGAGACTGCTACAGCTGGT
>NC_055966.1:12719736-12747236 GCF_018492685.1 Alosa sapidissima
AGGAGCCCTTGACATAAGAGACAGAAGGAGAGGGGTGTGTGTGTGTGTACGTGTTTGTGTGTGTGTGTGCGTGTGTGTGTGTGTATCTATATCTATCATATGTTTAGAGTATTTTGACTCACTCAAATAAAAAACATCAGTTTAAATATTACTTTGTCCTCCCTCCCTCTCCTTCTCTCTCTCTCTCTCTCTCTCTATTTCTCTCTCTCTCTCTCTGTCTCGTAGCCATCCGTCTCCCAGTGAAGGGAGCGACCACGGGCTCCATCATCGGCGGAATTCTCGGGGTCATCATCCTGCTGGCTTTTATTGCCACGGCAGTCGTTCTCATCCGGAAGCACCGACAGGCCAAGAATGCAGAGTGAGTCTCACACACACACATACACACACACACACACACACACACACACCAAAGCTGTTTTCAGACATGACCTCTGGACAATGACGAGTAAACGCAGTCGAGTGTTCAGACGTGATTGTCACGCACGGACAGCACGGGTGGGACACGCCTGGACTAAAAACTTCTGGTGGTCAAAGTTGGGGGAGGAGCCACGGTTGACGCACAATATAGGCTGTCAATCAATAATGATTAATAATGCTAATATGGGTGGGTGTGGGTGGCACCAACAAGAATTAAGTTTTAACCTGGATTAGATCAAGGTTCATCCATCGTTTTAATCTTCTTTTAAATGTTCACAGAAACCTGGATTCATTGTAATCCTGTTGCTCAACTGCTGTAAACTCAGATTTAAATTTCAATTAGGGATTCTTTTAAACCTGCTGCTGAGGTGGTTTCCATTTCTAAAAATGGCAGCATTAGATGGATTGAAGAAAATCGAGTTCCACAAAGGGAATAAGAGACCCTGTGGAGTTTTATGAGGAATTTTAAAGGAGGTATCGGAACGTCACATATAACCAACAGTCACGTATGTCCAGGGCTGTAGTCAAGACCACCTTTGTCGAGTCCAAGACAAGTCCAAGACCAGGACTAGTCGAGACCAAGTCAAGACCGAGTCCAAAGAGGTTCGAGTGCAAGACAAGACCGAGTCCAAAAAGGTTCGAGTCCGAGTCAAGACCGAGTCCAGGATAGGGAAAAAAAAGTCTTATGCATGACAGTATCAAGACAATCATTTTGGGTTATTATTATTATTATCTAAAAGCAAAACCAGTGTGACAACACCCAGGATTTGTAAGTGTAGCCATTCTCCTTCTCCTCCAATATTATTATAGGGCTGTCAAACGATTAAAAATATATATTTTGAAATGAATTCATCTCGATTAATCGCAATTAAAAAGTTCCTAAAGACTAAAGCTTCTTCAATGGCATATTAAATACAACATAAATCACAAAATTAATGAGTAACCACAAAGGTAAAAGTAAAACACTTTTATATTATTTAAATGATAATACTGACACAGTAATTGTGTTTTAAAGTATTCATTTCTTAAGAAATACTACACATTTGATGCTGTTTAACTCATTTGTAAATGGTGCACTGTTACTTTAAGCCCATTGTGGCCACGTTCTCATAATGATCTTTTTTTTACCAGCTCCATATAGCTGAAAATATAGCCTATAGCTATATGAAATATAGCCTATAGCTAGTCCACAAGTTCTAATATTGTTTGTACCACGTGTATTGCACAATATTAACAATGATAAGCATGATATTAAGTTGGTATAAACAGCTTTCATTCCTTTGGAAATAGAAGCATGTAATGACATGATGCTAGCTAGACATTTTCTGTTTGCAGTTAAAAGTGAATGATGAGCCTGCCTGAGCCAGTCACCTAGCTAGCTTAGTGGAATGTGAATGTTCAATCGGCATAATATGTGCTTTATGTAAACAAATTATTGAAGACTTCAAGACTCACCAGTTCCATTACACAAAGGCAAAGACAACTCTTCATATTTTTGTCCATTTTTCAAATCACAGTGAGTGCAGCCTACATGTCAAAGTGCCCTGGCTCTCACAGTTTATAACTGGTCAGTAGTGGAAATCGGATAAATCCCCAATCTCCTCTCCTCGTCTTTGTTGCCTTTTTTTTATAAGTTTATTATATTAAAAAGGAGATATTATCAACAACGACAAGCCAGCTGGAGCCTGCCAATCGTTTTCTCTCCCTCTCGTGTGCGCTCAGACACGCTCTCAAATAAATGGAGTAGCATAAGTTCAAGTTGGATCTTAATGGAGAGGACCCGAAAAGTATCATCTTTATGTAACTGTTGATGTTGGTGCATTTTGACATTTTAAACGATCTAACAAGAGTGAAAAGCAGTTTGCAGCAAAGCTACTATTTATTGGCTAAATGTTGGTTCCTCTTCAGCTAACTCCACAGACAGTAAAATAAACTCGAGCTTGCGGTTTTAGGTTTTGCGGCTTCCGTTACGTGACATCAGCCCCCCACAAAGGTAAACACTATTGCGTTCATATTTTGTAACGCATTATGTATTTCAAAATTAATCGCGGCGATTGACACGTTAATTTCGATGGCCCTAAAGACACCTGGACTCGGTCGAGACCAAAAGCCATATTTGGCAAGACCAGTGGCCGAGACCGAGACAAGACCAAGTCCAAATACTAGCGAGTCCGAGACAAGTCCGAGACCATAGAAAAACGGTCTCGAGTCCGGACTCGAGTCCAAGACCGGACTCGAGTACTACAGCCCTGCGTATGTCCAACCTCTTACGTGTATGTGTCACTTAATATTGATTTCTATACAAACCAAGACGGCGGATTCCTAAAGAAACGCAAGCACCCACACCATAAGTTTATCTAAATTAGCTATGTACCAAAAAATCACATTTTACCGTGACTCGAAGAGCTGTAAACATTGTTGTAAGGTTGTACAAATCCGCTTGGAGCTCCAGTGGAATTTTGAATTGCGACGAGAATTCTCGAGCTAACTGTTCCGTGAGAAAGGTTGGGAATAGGCGCCCAGCACTAAACTCCGAGCATGGTAAACAAAATCGGATATTTCAGGCAGTAAAAGCCCCGGTAAGAACCAAACTAGATTTCGTTCAAATCTACACACCTATGGCTACTGAAAAATCTAAGGTTCATTTAGCAAATGTTATTTTGAAGTATTAAAAAAACATCGTTATTTTAGAATTTTCGAACGAAATGGTTTGTAATTAGCACGTTTATGATACCGATTAAACAAGTAATCTGTAATAAGATTACATTTAAAAAATCATGTATGCAATTAAACATGGCAGTGACCTGATTTATCTTTAAACTAGGTTTAAAGTTTGGTGCTGGTTAAAACTTAATCCTTGTTGGTGCAACCAACCACTCAAGGTTGTTAATCACAGGTTAAGGTTTTAATTGTGGATTTGTTAAACCATGCTTAAAATGAAGAGGTACAACATAGCTCGAATTAAATTTAAACCTAGATCTACAAATCCTTGATTAGGCCTAAACCAAGATTAATTTAAACCTTGTTGGTGCAACCCATCCAATGTCTGTAAACATGTAGCCCATTTTATGTGTCCTTAAAAGGGCAACACGTAGCCTGTTTTATACGTCCTTAAAGGGCAACACGTAGCCTGTCCGTCCCCAAGATGTACTCAAAATAAGAAGATCCTGGGTACCACAAGTTGCCCTTTTAAGACCGTCTTTTCTTCTAGCATGTCTTTTTCATCTAAGTGGTAGCCTAAACCCTAAAGGCTATGTGAATGGGCTAACTTAGCACTTTGATCACGTGTGATTTTATCAATAGCTTAAGTTATTGCTGCAATGGTGGTAGTTTACCAACTTGTTGTAGGCTACTTAAAAGAGATAGATGTGAAACTACCTTTGTTCTTCAGACATACGCTCACCCGAGTGAACTCGACACTTATCCAGTGCAAGAGATACACACACTCACTGACAGATACACCCACAAACACACACTCTCCAAGAGATATACACACTCACTGAAGGTCAAACTGTGTGTATTGCAGTGGTCCACCATCCCATAAGCCCCCACCTCCAAAGAAAAACAACGCCTCCTTTCAGCCGGTGAGTACTCAGCTATACGCAACTCAGAGTAAGTGCACAAGTATGCAGCTCAGAGTTAGTGCACAAGTATGCAGCCCAGAGTTAGTACACAAGTATGCAGCTTAGAGTTAGTACACAAGTACAGTATGCAGCTCAGAGTTAGTACACAAGTATGCAGCTGGGAGTTAGTACACAAGTATGCATCCCAGAGT
The DNA here is from genome assembly GCF_018492685.1 of Alosa sapidissima. Classification (NCBI taxonomy): domain Eukaryota; kingdom Metazoa; phylum Chordata; class Actinopteri; order Clupeiformes; family Clupeidae; genus Alosa; species Alosa sapidissima. The sequence continues at coordinate 12,723,929 of NC_055966.1, forward strand.
TAGTACACAAGTATGCATCCCAGAGTTAGTACACAAGTATGTAGCCCAGAGTTAGTACACAAGTATGCAGCCCAGAGTTAGTACACAAGTATGCAGCTCAAAGTTAGTACAAATGTATACACAGCTCAGAGTTAGTACACAAGTATGCAGCTGAGAGTTAGTACACAAGTATGCAGCTGAGAGTTAGTACACAAGTACGCAGCTCAGAGTTAGTACACAAGTACGCAGCCCAGAGTTAGTACACAAGTATGCAGCTCAGATATACTACATAAGTATGTACATAAGTATGGAGATCAGAGTTAGTACACAAGTATGCACTGGTGTGTTCATGTGTGTGGTGTGTGGGTGTGTGTGTGTGTGCATGTATGTGGTACTTTCTGACGATGTGGGGGGGAGGGGGTACTGTGTGATGTATGTGTAGTGTGTGTGGTACTGTGAGGTGTGTGTTGTACTGTGTGGTGAGTGTTACTGTGTGGTGTGTGTGGTATGCATGTGTGTAGTAGTACTTTGTGGTGTGTGTGTGCATGAATGTGGTATTGTGTGGTGTGTGTGTGGGTGTGTGCACGTGACTGTGTGTGTGTGAGTGTGGTCTGCATCTGTGGGTAGTAGAAAGGGTTATTCAGTCCTGATGAGTTGTGTCCTGTTTGTGTGTGTGTTTGTCCTCTTATTCAGGTGAACACGGGTCATGATGGCGGTTCTGAGCATCCTCTGGATTATATGAACTATGAGAGACAGAACATAGAGCCAGTGACGGTGAGAACTTAGAACACAAAAAACTGCACTACAAACACGAAAACCAGCACTTAGAACCAGATGTTCATCTCTTTCCCCCTCAAGTTAAATCAAATGCTTTATTAGCATGAAGCTACGAGGCTGATATGCTGTAGCAGGCATTTATTATTGACATTTTATAAGATGCACTATTAATGAAAAATTGTGTGTGTGTGTGTGTGTGTGTGCTGTGGCGTCATTAGGATGTCTCAACATCGGGGGCTTCGCCAAGCTCAGACATTTCATCACCAATGAAATCAATAGAAATCTGTTCGGCGCGTTCCACCATGTAACTAGCCTTGTTTATGTTCATGTTGTTCGGCTCGTTCCACCATATAACTAGCCTTGTTTATTTAAGGCGGTCTAGTGCTGCTGGTGAAGTGCATATTTAAGGCGGTCTAGTGCTGCTGGAGAAGGGCATATTTAAGGCGGTCTAGTGCTGCTGGGGAAGTGCATATTTTTGTTCACATTCATACATCCTGACTGCACAAGCGAACCTGGCTGAGCTGAGGCTACATGACAGCTCACAAGAGTGGATAGGCTATATCACAAGAGTGGGTAGGCTACATGACCGCTCACAAGAGTGGATAGGCTATATCACAAGAGTGGATAGGCTATATGACAGCACACGTTTTGCAGTGAAAATGTTCCGCCTTTTAAAAGCAGGTGTAGCCTAAAGTAGTAGTTAAATCAGTCAATTACCCAAACTTTCAGAGACAACCAACAGAATCAGTAGGGCACCAGTTTTGTTTCATTGTACGCCTACCAGTGGTATGTCAAAAGCAACCTAAACTTTTGTTTACTTTTTAATGTCTTACTTTCATGTCATTCAAAGCGAATGGACTACATGCGCAATGCTATAGCCCCGAATGCCCAGGCCTAATAACGACCCCACTGCGTGTGTGTGTGTGTGTGTGTATGCGTGCGTGCGTGTGTGTGTGTGGTAGTCGTTATAAGATGCACTATTTATGAGAAAAAAGAAACAGAAAAAAAACAGACCAAACAATCTCTCTCTCTTCATCTCTCCATCTCTCTTTCTTCATCTCTCCATCTCTCTCTCTTCATCTCTCTTTTTTTCTCTCCATCATTCTCTCTCTCTCTGCCACTCAGTCCCTGTAGGATGTGATGAAAACCACACACACACACACACACATACACTCATACATACTTACACACACCCATACACTCACACATACCTACACACACACACACACATACACACACGCTCACACACACAAAGGCATTTATACCTCACGTAACAGAGCGGATATTTCATCTAATCCCTGAGTGACCCGACCTCTGATAATGTCACTTCCTGTTGTCCCCCAGGATCTGGATGCCTACCATGACGAGGAGGAGGAGCCCCAAAACCTGTCCAATGACAGTGGGGCAGCGTCCAACTGGGAGGAGCCAGCGGGGGACGAGACCCTGCCCCCATATGAGCCCCCCCACCCTAGAGAGGAGGCTGCCAACCCCCCCGCACTGGACCGAGGGGGCAGCTTCATGTCCACTGCCATGTACGTGTAGACAGGAGAGGGAGAGCAGGACGGACATGCACTCAATCATGCTGCATACATCCTCCCACCGACACACACACACACTCAAACATGCTGCATACATTCTCTCACCGACACACACACACACACACACACACACACACACACACACACACACACACACGTAACGGATGCCAGCTAGCTTAGCTGTGCTTGTGGAACGTTGGTAAACCTTACTCCCCGACGCCTCAAGAGTGCTGCTGGCATGCGAACCAGTAGCCTGGGCTATTGGCTCAATTGTTAGCACGCTCGCCTCCCGATCCGAGCTGCTGCTGTTTGGCGGGTTCGAGTCCGGGCGTGTGCAGGGCTGAATCGCGCAGGTTCAACACAACGCAGGTTACACACACACACACACACAGATACAGACACTCACACACACTCATGCACATACACTATTGTTGAGTGTGTGTGTGCAGGACTAGGTTACAGAAAACACTAATTAGTTGCATCATCAACTGATCAGCCTAGTGTGTGTGTGTGGGGGGGAGGCAATGTGTTGGTGTGTATAAATCCTTACATGAAGGCTTGTGAAGTAGGTTTGTGTGTGACAGAGAGAGAGTGTGTTTGTTGAGGTGAGTCCGATTTTGCATCCTCATGTTGACGTCAATGAGGAAGAATGTGTGTGTGTGAGAGAATGTGTGTTGTTCGGAAGCAGCTGTTTATTTAGAGTACTGTATTAAGTGTTTTATGATTAAGTTTATTTACGGTACTTTACTGTATTTGGTGTTTTATGTTGAAGTTCTTGCTGTTGAGCCTCATTTGACTCTTGGCCAGTTAAAATCTCAGTCTCCCCAGATACTGGTCTGTGTGGGAAATTGCCCCCCCCCCCCCAACCCCACCCTTTTGTAGACCTGCTGCAGAAGTGCCTTTTTATTCCCTTAATTGGATAGATTTGTATTGTCTAATTCGAACCGAACGTGCCACCACATAATGTTTTTGAAGGGAAATGATTTTGTAAAGCTGTGATTATTTTGATTGTTTGATGTTTTTATACTTTTATGCCTTAATGATTTGGACAACATGTGTGTTTGTGTACAGCAATAAAAGTAATACAATGGGAGCTGTGTGTGTGTGTGTGTGTGTGTGTGTGTGTGTGTGTGTGTGTGTGTGTGTGTGTGTGTGTGTGTGTGTTTCAATTTCCTGTCTTGTGCACCTGTTCTCCAAGCAGAACAAATTAACCTCTCACTTCAGGACACACACACACACACATATATATATATGTTATTTATATATATGTTATATATTAGGGCTGTCAAAATAACTGATTAATTTCGATTCATTAATTTGAGAAAAAATAACTGATAAAAAAAATAAATAACGCAGATTAATCGATTCTGTATGACCTTTGACCCCGAGCCGTTGTAGTCAGTAACCATTAGACTGTAAAATGAAGGAGAGAGAAGAAAATGCGCTGCCTAGATCATTGATTGGAACATTTAGATTTCAAAAACGGCTTGATGGTGTTGATAAAAATAAAGTGTTGATTAAAAAAAAATCCTCTGCAATGTATGTGGTAAAAAAAACTTCTTCCCGAAGCACTTTTGAATTGATTTCCTCAGCATATTAGGTCATATCATAGATTATGGCCATTATTAAAATAATAATAAAAGAGTTTTTGAACTTTAATGTCACTAATGCTGATTATTCAATGATTCATTTGAATTTAAATATTTAAAATACTTTCACAGCAAATATCATATATGCGATTAATTTTGATTAATTAATCACAGAGTATGTAATTAATTAGATTATTTTTTTTAATCGATTGACAGCCCTATTATATATATATATATATATATATATATATATATATATATATATATATATATATATATACACACACACACACACACACACACACACAGTTACACTTGCAAGTATAAGTATATATACTCTTTTGATCCCGTGAGGGAAATTTGGTCTCTGCATTTATCCCACTCCGTGAATTAGTGAAACACACTGCACACAGTAAGCACATATACACACACATGTATAAGCACAGTAAGCACATATACACACACAGCCACACACATACACAGATACACTTGCAAGTATAAGCACATACACACAGCCACACACATATAAGCACACACACACCCCTCAGGTGGAGTAGTAGCTGTTGCTTAGCGCTGAGACAGTGGCAACTGTTTTCCAGATTCTGCAGCTGTTTACGTGTGTGTGTGTGTGTGTGTGCAGAAATGATGAACATGTACACACACACAAAAACACACACACTTACATCATCACTGTCATCACCTCACATACATACAGCACACTGCTTGCTACAGTAAGCCTCCTCTACATACTTACTGCACACTGCCCCCCCCCCCCCCTCTACATACAGTACACGCAAGGGGAACTCAAATTCAAGCTGAAGGAAGCAAAGGAGGATTACAGAAAGAAGGTGGAACAGAAACTGCAGGAAAACAACTCGAAGGAGAGATGGGACTGCATGAAGGTTATCACTGGCCTGAAGAAGAACAGCAGCTCTGTGGAGGGGGACCTGGACAGCGCGAACCAGTTGAACCACTTCTACAACAGGTTTGACTGCCCTGCTCCAGCTCCAATGGCAGTGGTCTGTCCACCATCCCCCAGCCCCCACCCCCCCTCAATACCAGCGCAACACTCACCTCCATCATCACAGGCTATCGTACCCCCACCATCACTGGATTTTGCACCCCTCCCCCACATGGCGATCACAAACAATGAGGTGACAACGACTTCAGTCAACAGCCATCAGACACACAGATCCCAGATGCACCCCTCCCGCTCCCCTCCCCTTACACCCCTCACCATTACAACAGATCAAGTGACAGTCCAACTTAAGAAATTGCGCAGCAATAAAGCAGCGGGGCACAGACTGTGTCCAAGGCTACTCAGGGCCTGTGCTGCTGAACTGGGGGAGCCACTGAAGCACATCTTCAATTTGAGCCTACGCCTTGGACAAGTTCCAACACTGTGGAAGACATCATGTCTTACCCCTGTCCCTAAGAAGCCACACCCTAGTGAGCTTAATGACTACAGACCTGTCGCTCTTACATTACATGTGATGAAGACAATGGAGCGATTGGTCTTAGGCATGCTCAGACCCCAGGTACGCCATGCACTACAGTAGACCCGTTACAATTTGCATACCAGGAGAAAGTGGGCGTGACCGATGCCATCACTTATCTTCTACACAGGACACATTCCCACCTAGACAAGGGGAAAAGTGCTGTGAGAATCATTTCTTTGATTCTCTTTGTGAGTGATGCAAGTCACCCCGCTCACAATCTGTTTGATCTACTGCCCTCGGGGAAGAGGTACAGAAGCCTGCGCTCCCGCACTACCAGACTCACCAACAGCTTCATACACCAAGCCGTAAGGATGCTGAACTCTCTCCCTCCTCTCCCCCCTCCACCCTCAGCTACATAACATCCTGGACATTGGACCCAAAATGGCCGCCTGCACTACTCCACTTGCACACTTGTACACTTTACAACTGGTGTTGTTGTCCTGAAAACACAACACTTCTGCTGCTCTTACACAACTTGCACCACTATGCCACTTTCTTCTTACTTAGGTCAAACAGAACTACCCAAGCCTTTTATTGGCCTGAATTTGCACTAGTATTTTTATTGACTGTCTATGCACAATTTCAACCACATTTTGCTGCTCTTATTTTTTCATTATTATATGTGCCCTCTTATTTACTTATTTACTTACTTTTTTATTTACTTATTTACTTACTTTTTTGTTTACTTGAATGTTATGTTTGTCTGTGGACCTAAATTGGTAAAATATGTCTTGTCTTCACCGTGGGATAGTGAGAAACGTAATTTCGATCTCTTTGTATGTCTGGAACATGTGAAGAAATTGACAATAAAGCTGACTTTGACTTTGACTTTGACTTTGATTTCTCAAGTGCTTTAAACACCATCCAGCCCCTCAGATTGGGAGACAAGCTCTTGCAGATGGGTGTGGACGCTCACCTGGTAACCTGGATTACAGATTACCTGACCGAGCGACCACAGTTCGTCAGACTGAAGAACTGTCTCTCTGACACTGTGATCTGCAGCACCAGAGCGCCACAGGGAACTGTGCTATATCCAGTCCTGTTCACCCTGTACACATCTGACTTCTGCTACAACACCGAGTCATGCCACATGCAGAAGTTTTCTGATGATACTGCAATTGTGGGGTGTATCAGGAACGGGCAGGAGGAGGAGTACAGGAGCCTGGTGGAGGACTTTGTGCAATGGTGCAAACTCAATCATCTTCAACTTAACACTTTAAAGACCAAGGAGATGGTGGTGGATTTCCGCAGGTCTAAGCCCACTCTGCTACCAGTCCACATTGATGGGGTCAATGTGGAGGTGGTTAGCACCTACAAGTATCTGGGTCTCCACCTGGACAATAAACTGGACTGGTCAGCCAACACTGATGCACTCTACAAGAAAGGGCAGAGCAGGCTGTACTTCCTGAGGAGGCTGCGGTCCTTCAATGTGTGCAGTAAGCTCCTCAGGATGTTCTACCAGTCTGTTGTTGCCAGCTGATAGATTTACTGTAAAGCATTTATTAAAATGACAGAAATTGTATAAATTCAAAGGGTGGGTTTTTTGACAAAAGAAGCTTTGTGTTATGTGTAGGGCTGTTAGCAGAGTTCACCAGATGTGTTTTGACATTGATAGGTCAAAAGGTCAAACCACATAATATATTTAAACCATTTATTATCATTAAAAAATTGTATAAAATCAAAGGGTGTTTTTTTTTTTTTTTAGAAAAGAAGCTTTGTGTTATATAAGGCAGATAAAACTAACTTTATCACGCTTGCATCTTGCATGTTACATTTACAGTTGAAACCGGAAGTTTACAGTGCCTATAAAAAGTCTTCAGCCCCATGCTAAAGTTGACTAAAAAGAGGAATAAAAAAAAATTCATCTTTTGGAAATGGATCTTAATGCCTTAAGTAAAAAAATGAGGAAAAATCCAACCTTTAAGGACACCAATTTTCTTTGTGAATGAATAATGTGTCGTAAATAAATAAATGTTCTTCATTAAAATACAGGGTGCATAAGTATTCATACTCCTATGTAAAAAGGCCAGTTATTTCATGGATCCAGGGTACTATACATCCTGATAAAGTTCCCTTGGCCTTTGGGATGAAAATACCCCTGGAACACAGCTGAACCCACTCCAAAGCAGTCGCTCTCCTGCGGAGCAGAGTGTGTGTACAGTAATATGTTGTGTGTTGGTGTAGTGTTAATTTTGTCACCTATTTTTAATTTAGTCTTAGTCTTGTGACGAAATGTCCTTTTTAGTCTTTGTCATATTTAGTCATTCAAATATCATTTTTGTTAGTCAAGTTTTAGTCGACTAAAAGTCTCGTCATTTTAGTCTAGTTTTAGTCAAAAGAAAACTAAAGGTATCTTAGTCTTAGTCAGTTTTAGTCAACACATTTTAGTCCTTTTTTATAACAAATTATTTCTGATTACCATTTGAGTCAAATAGTGTTTCACACATCTCAATTTTCCAACAATATTGTGTGTCCACAGGGCTACTCGTCTGTTATAATTACTCATTCGGATTTTTTGTCAGTCAGTATGTTTACATGCACAGGTAAGTCGAGCTACAGTTATAGCTCGGCTGGGATTTGACCATAGACAGTAAAAGATTCGACTGGACCACTGTCATATTCGTAGACCAGTGTTTCTCAAAGTGTGGTCAGGAAATCACTAGTGTCCGCAAGCTATCCCAAGTGGTCCGCGAGCAGACGTGGTAAAATATAATATAGATGAGTTGTTTACAATATTGAACCAACTTGTATGTAAAAACAGTTCTGCAACACTGTCTATGTAAGATATGTCAGTTTAAATCATACAGTATGAATCCACACAATAAGCAAAGTGCAAAGACAATAAGCAAGGTGGTTCAGTGAGTAGGCCTATAGTGTAGACTAATTATAGGCTACTGTTGAAGTAGGTCTAATCTTTTTTTTTTTAGCTAGGGTTACTTATGGTCCTGAAACTGAAAAAGTTTGAGAAACACTGTCGTAGACCAAAGTATTAATGTTTTACTCCGCCTCGCTAGATGGCGATATACACCCAAACACAACACATTCCCCAAACAGACTCTTCATCTTAGCCATAGCTAACTTGCTAGCAAACTTTCCATATTAGCTTACTTGCTAGCAAACTTTGCATCATCAGTCTAACTAGTTAAATAGTTGACATTACATTATGAACATTTTCGTATGGACATTCTGGGGGATGTTCATTTGTATGAGAGAAGCTTCAACTTCTGGGTATGTAGCATTGTGGCATAAAGCTTAGGTAGTTAGCTTGCTAACTCTGGCAAAAATCTCCAGTGTTCTTGTTCCATGTAGTTTCGTGTTGCAGCCACAGGGTTGCAGCAACAGCACGTAGACTAGCCTACAGGAAAGCTGTTGCGGATGAACTTATTCGGAATATTTTGAAAACGTAACAGCTAGATATTCTGTCTTCTCATTTTGTAGATGAAAATGAAGAGAGATTTTATCTTAGTTTTTATTTCATGCAAAACATTTTAGTCTCGTCTTTTTTCGTCAACAATAATGTATCTTAAGATAGTCTTAGTCAGTGTTTCAGGACATTACTGCCGTCTCGTCATCATCTCGTCTTAGTCATGAAAAAAAAGGTTGTTGACGAACATATTTTTCCTCTCGTCTCGTCTGACGAAATTAACACTATGTTGGTGAACATAATGTGTTTGTCTGTGTGTTGGTGTACGTAATGTGTGTGTTTCTGGTCAGGTTTTCTGGTATGTGTAATATGTGTGTGTTGATGTGTGGGTGTGGTCAGGTGTGCTTGTGTGTATGTTGGTGTACGTAATGTGTGTGTGTGGGTGTATAATTGTGTGTTGGTTAGGGGCGTGATTACAGATTCAGCCTATGAGACGAAACAATACACAATATTGATGATATTTTAACACTATTTTTAAGAAATATTCAATGATGAAATATATGACTGGAAAAAATTGTCTTTTATTTGACTGAAAGTCATAAAATGTAAAAAGCAATACAGGTGCATTTTGAAATGTTTTAGTCTAGGGATGCAACAATTAAAAAAACAAATTAAACCAAGTATGAGTATTTCCATTTGTGTATTTGCCGATACCAATATTTCTACCGCAAAAATAACTATTAAGCATAAAAATGCAATGAATCTGAACAGCGGTTTTATTTTCCTCACTTGCTCACTGGTTGTTACAATAACCTTAAAACATAAATAATAATGAGTATGAAATAAAATATGTTATAGCAGGCTATTTCAAACCAAAATGTCTCCACATTTCAATTAAACAAATAAATCAACAAGACTATTTTGCACCTCCACATTATCTCTCGCTAAGTCATCATAAGACTGTAGACTTGTAAAAGTGGTGTGGCTCCTTTAAGAGTGACATCCCTATGTTGTTTGTGTACAACTAGTTGTTTGTGTACAACTAATGTTATTTCCCCCAACTAGCATGGTAAATTGCTGAGCTACAGTAACACACCAGCCACCAAGTGTATGCCACACACACACACACACACACACACACACGTCAGCCAGTGTATACTTGCTCAGGTTAGATGAGCTATAGTTTCAACGGAGAACGTTGTTGTGTGTGAAGTCGAGAAACATGATAGAATGGAATGGCCATGAAAACACAGCAGTATTTGCTAGTACACCGAGTTTAGAGATAGCGGTTACGTCCGTATTAAAGATGTTTGCCTGTCAGTAGGCTAACTCTGTCCAGAGGTCGCCATGTATCACAGTAGACTAAAATTAAAAGTGAAGTTAATTAACATAGACAAGCGTCCCACTAAATTATTCCTGCCAGTGTGTTTTATGCCATCGATAGTGTGGAATAGCCTAGGCTAGGCTACTTAAATAACTATCGTAAAAGCTCCAATTTCAGTTTCAGCCCCTTTCGTTCAGAAATTCTAAAATAAAGATGTTTTTTAATACTTCAAAATAGCATTTGATAAATCAACCTTACATTTTCCAGCAGCCATAGATGTGTAGATTTAAACAAAGTCTGGTTTGGTTCTTAGCAGGAGCATCTACTGCTTTCAAAATCCTATTTTCTTTACTGTGCGCTTGGAGTTTGGTGCTGGGCTGGTGGGTGGCAATTTTTTACAGTCTATGGTGGCCACTCACGTGGCACATCTTTGTGAAATCAAAATTCCACTGGAACTCCAAGCGGATTTGTACACTCAGCCTTACAACACTGTTTACAGCTCTTCGAGTCACGGTAAAATGTAATTTATGGTACATAGCTCATTTAGAAACACGTATGTTGTGTGTGCTTGAGTTTCTTTAGGAATACGCCGTCTTGGTTTGTATAGAAATGAATAGGCTATTAAGTGGCATACACACGTAAAAGTACAGAAATAGGTGACTGACTTTGATAGCATACAGTATAGGAAAGATATACGCGACTTTCTGCTTATCCTGTTTGAAAATGGGTGGTATTAGTGACGTTTTCACAAGTGAGGGCGTGTCGAGGTGTAATCCGGAGAGACTAATGGCCTGACAGTCTGAACAAACGTCTCAGGCCAATGAGGCTTGTAGCCTGGGCTACCACCAGGTGGCCCTTCAAATTACCCTAGCCTGGCCTGGCCTGGCTTGACGGTCTGAAGCCGGCTATTGAGTGTTATTGTTTCCAGCAGATACCCAAAATGCTGCTACACAAAAACTGTAAAAGTAGTGGGGATGCTAATTCACCGATCCCAAGCCCCGCCCCCTTTTACTATGTCACAATGAGGACTTCGGAGGACCTCGGTCAACCTCGGTCAATTTTGAATTTTATAGTGTCCATTCTGTATGACAATACGCTGGTTATACGAATGCTATAATGCTTCCTTTGCAAGTAGCCTAAGTAACTAAATAACTAAAGAGCTCAAAAAGGTTCAAATATATGCCTGGGGTACTTGTAGAAGTGACATCCGATATCCTGACCGTGTGAAACGTTAACAGACATAGGCCTAACTTTACATAACTTTGGATAGGCTGCTACTTTTCAGTAAAGAAATCTGAGTGTGTACGAAAATGTTCCCTTTATTTGTGTTCATAACTACATACAAAAACATAACTAAAACTGGTTTCCACTGTTGAAACGACAACATAAGCCTACGCAAAAAATTATACCTTGCAGGAACTGAACTCGCACACTCATACGATTGAAAGACGCACAAATAGGCTACACCTTCAATCACGTATCACCTTACACACAACAAGAATACTTTCAGCTTTTAGGCACAGGCTACTTTGTCATGTTTAACTTGGGATAGAAGACTGTTCACAGAAATAATTAACGATAATTTTTTCAACAAACGCAATAATAGCCTACTGCGATGCATTATTGATGGCTGAACAAGAGATAGCCAATGTCTTCTAAAGATCAAATCATGTGCCGATTCAAAACTATGCCTTGCTGTGTAGGCTATGCAGTCTCGAAATCGCCAATATTAGGCCTACTACATTGCCCATATTTTAAATAAGTATAGCCTAAGCGGGCACTGATAAAGTCTAGTGCAAGACAAATCACGTCTGCAATGGGTTTAAACTCGGACAGATCTAGTGGTTTCTTTTCAATACACTTGTATCATGTTTATTTGAACTCTTTCTTCTAAAGCAGCCATTCAAAATAATGAGTAGGCCATCGGCCTACCGAAGCGAAGCTAGCTCTCCACCTCCCCAACATGAGCTGCTTAACAGGCTAGCCACTCTCCCAAGTTGCATGGGAACTTGGATCTGCAGGAGGAGCATAGCATTAGCATCCCCACTACTTTTACACAATGAGCATAGCATTAGCATCCCCACTACTTTTACACAATGAGCATAGCATTAGCATCCCCACTACTTTTACACAATTGACCAATCCCAAGCCCCACCTCCCATTGTCAGTCCCATAGTTACTGTTGCTAAGTCGGACAAGGTTGCAGGAAAGTGTGCGAGAATGCGTGTTCAACATGGGGACGCAGCACCCCCATTTAGCCGAGTGCAACAGTGTATGCTGGATTTCTGGGCGTCAAGTGATATTGATATATTCAAAAAACAGAGGCCAGGAAGGCCTTCAGTATGCGGAAAGACACATTAATGTCCGCTGTTATCAACAAGGTGGAACACCACAAATTGAGGACAAACCAATCCGGTGTTACGTATCTTAATGGGATGCATGTTAACTGTGGATAAACAATTAGCACGTTATCATGAGCAGGTAGTTTACCTTATTTGCTGCAGATGTGACTCTGATTCAATAAACATGTCTGTGCAAACATATGGTGTTGACGTGTCCATAACAAAATCTAACCATATTTCGAGGATTAATTGAAGACGGGATCAAGTGCTGCAGATCCAAGTTCCCATGCAACTTGGGAGAGTGGCTAGCCTGTTAAGTAGCTCATGTTGGGGAGGTGGAGAGCTAGCTTCGCTTCGGTAGGCCGATGGCCTACTTATTATTTTGAATGGCTGCTTTAGAAGAAAGAGTTAATAAACATGATACAAGTGTATTGAAAAGAAACTACTAGATCTGTCCGAGTTTAAACCCATACCACGCACGACATATCTGCATGGCAGGCAGACGCTATCAAGAGCAATTGCAGACGTGATTTGTCTTGCACTAGACTTTATCAGTGCCCGCTTAGGCTATACTTAATTTAAATATGGGCAATGTAATAGGCCTAATATTGGCGATTTCGAGACTGCATAGCCTACACAGCAAGGCATAGTTTTGAATCGGCACATGATTTGATCTTTAGAAGACATTGGCTATTTCTTGTTCAGCCATCAATAATGCATTGCAGTAGGCTATTATTGCGTTTGTTGAAAAAATTATCGTTAATTATTTCTATGAACAGTCTTCTATCCCAAGTTAAACATGGCAAGGTAGCCTGTGACTAAAAGCTGAAAGTATTTTTGTTGTCTGTAAGGTGATACGTGATTGAAGGTGTAGCCTATTTGCGCATCTTCCAATCGTATGAGTGTGCGAGTTCAGTTCCTGCAAGGTATAATTTTTTGCGTAGGCTTATGTTGTCGTTTCAACAGTGGAAACCAGGTTTAGTTATGTTTTTGTGTGTAGTTATAAACACAAATAAAGGGAACATTTTCGTACACACTCAGATTTCTTTACTGAAAAGTAGCAGCCTATCCAAAGTTATGTAAAGTTAGGCCTATGTCTGTTAACGTTTCACACGGTCAGGATATCGGATGTCACTTCTACAAGTACCCCAGGCATATATTTGAACCTTTTTGAGCTCTTTAGTTATTTAGTTACTTAGGCTACTCGCAAAAGAAGCATTATAACATTATGCTCTCCCTCTCCTGTCTACATGTACATGGCAGTGGACATGAAGCTGCCCCCTCGGTCCAGTGCGGGGGGGTTGGCAGCCTCCTCTCTAGGGTGGGGGGGCTCATATGGGGGCAGGGCCTCGTCCCCCGCTGGCTCCTCCCAGTTGGACGCTGCCCCACTGTCATTGGACAGGTTTTGGGGCTCCTCCTCCTCGTCATGGTAGGCATCCAGATCCTGGGGGACAACAGGTGACATCATCAGAGGTCGGAGGTCGGGTCACTCAGGGCCTTTTCTAAATTAGATGAAATATCCGCTCTGTTACGTGAGGTATAAATGCCTTTGTGTGTGTGAGCGTGTGTGTAATGTGTGTGTGAGAGATCTGAGTGTGTGTGTGACCTGTAAGTGATCTCTGTGTGACCTGTGTGTGTGTGTGTGTGTTTGTGTGTATGTGTGTTGGTGTACGTAATGTGTGTGTGTGTGTGTGTGTATGGTCAGGTCAGGTGTGCTGGTGTGTGTGTGTGCCTGTGCGTATGTGTGTGCGTGTGCGTGCGTGTGTGTATGGTCAGGTGTGCTTGTGTTATTTGTGTGTGTGTGTGTGTATGGCTTGGGCCTCAATCTGCACTAGTGTCTTCAGCACCACGGACAGTGCCCCAGTGCAGTTGGCGGCCTATCCACACACACACACACACACACACAACACACATACACACACACACACACACACATTGGTTGTAACAGAAAGGGCACTCACACCTGCACACCTGACCACACACACACACACACACAACAGGAGGAGGAGGTCTTCGCTTAAGCACCTGAGGAAGCGCTCTTCTGCATCCAGAGCAGACATCTGCTAACAGAGTGTCCAGGTGAGTCCATACTGCACCGTGACACACGTCTGCCTGAAACTGCACAGCTAACACAGAGCCACCACCAGGGGGAGCCAAGAGACAAAACACACCACAAGTGACTGTCTGTAGGTCCCTGAAGTCCAAATCCAGCTTGGTGTGTGTGTGTAATGTGTGTGTGAGAGACCTGAGTGTGTGTGTGACCTGTATGTGATCTCTGTGTGACCTGTGTGTGTGTCCGCCTGTTACGCCCACACAGCTGCACTTTTGTTGCGTGCAGGGATTAGGGGGGAGGCAGAGTCTGTTTCCAGCTAGCCACTCTCACAGGATTACACACATACACACACATACACACACACAAACACACACACACACACACACAAACACACACACACACACACACACACACACATACATACACACACACATACTTACAGACACACAGACACATACTCACAGACACACACACACACACACACACACACACACACACACATACTTACAGACACACACACACATAGACACATACACAAACACACACACATACACGCAGACAAAGACATACATACACAGACACATACTAACAGACACACACACACACACACACACATAGACACAGACACACATACACAAACACACACACACATACACGCAGACAAAGACATACATACACAGACACATACTCACAGACACACACACACACACACACACACACACATAGACACAGACACACATGCACACACATACAAACAGAGACATACACACACATATGCAGGCACTCTCACACACACACACACGCACGCACAAAACCCAAAACCATCCACTCCCCACAAGCACAGCACAGTACGTGCATAGTGTTTGGAGAGTTTCAGGATCAGGTTTAGATCAGGCATGAATTTGGCTCTGATGTGGCCCTAATCTGGCCCTAATGTGAACCTTAATCCAGCACTCGGTGCCCACCACCCAGACCTGGCCAGTTCCTGTGACATCAGACTCTCTGGGTTTAGCTGCATTCTGACAAAGTTCACCATCACACCACTGGGTGGCAGCAGTTCACAGCACTGAGCAGAGTCCTCCCATTTCTCAGCAGCAGGAGAAAAAGGAGGAGGAAGAGGAAGTGGAAGAGAAGGTCCTCTCTAGGATCTAGAGGACACTGCTGCGCCACTCACAGTGCAGTATTGCCTGGCCACCACACGAGGGGGCACTCCTCCAGAGAAGACCACTCTCTTACAGAGCAGGACTGCCTGGCCACCACACCAGGCAGCTATCTTTCACAGCAAACAGATGCCCCCCCACACACACACACTTACAGCAGCAGAGGAGCCCCACACTGCAGTGAGTCTGATCACCATGACTACATCACTGCTACTCAACCCATGAATCTGCACTTTATCAAAGTCCTCTTAGAAAAGTCCCTCCACTCGGCGGCCATATTGCAATGCACTGGGGCAATTATCGGGCATCATTTGAGCAGAACTGCGTGTGCGAAAGGCTTCACGACACCAACCTCGCTCTAGCTGTGAGATCACAACACATGATTGTCACAATGAATTCACAACACACCACATGATTGACACAATGTATTCACATGCCAATTTTTGGTGGCGGAAGAGGCAGGATATGTGTAGACGACTGCCATATTTGTGTTAAGAATTAACCCCATACATTTCTGTGGGAGATTCTTATAGTGCTGTGTCTCCTGATTAGAAAGTCTCTGACTTTATCACTGCTCTTCTAACCATGACTCCCACTTTATAACTGCTGTCTCTAACCATGACTCTGCACTTTAGCACTGCTACTCCAACCATGACTCTGCACTTTAGCACTGCTACTCCAACCAAGACTTCCGCTTCATCACTGCTAACCAAGACTGCACTTTATCACTGCTACGATTTGCCTTTGCACCTCTCTGATCATTATTTCTCTCAGTTCAATGTATGCCTCTCAGAACAGTCTCTGATCCACCACCCACGGTCACCTTGGCAATCTGTCTCTTGTCCAATTTTCTACTCTCCAGTAGCCTGTGCACTTCCACCTCCAAACACATTCTTCTCTCTAGAGCTTAATGATGCCACAGAGTTTCTTACTGCTCTACACTAAGCTCCTGTCTGGATAGCCTGTGTCCTCTTTTCACTAGACCTGCTTGACCAAACAGTTGATCTTCACAGCCAAACAAACTATACACCATAGCATCAACATCAAAATAGATTCCTTCACTCAAATTCAATAGTGCTGTCTGGGTCTGCTCCCACTTAACTTAAATGCTCTTATCAAGGCTTTTGGTCCGATGATTGTAGTATTTATTGTTACCTAAGATCTCCTCTGCATTGTAGCTTGAATGTTAGGCTATTCTCATTTTGTAAGTCGCTGTGAATAAAAATGTCTGCTATGAATATGTAAATGTACTCCAACACGACTGCATTTGACCACTGCTAACCATGACTCAGCACTTAATCACAGCTACTTTAACCATGACTCTGCACTTTATCACTGCTACTCTAACCATGACGTTTCATGAGTTTATTAAGGACTCACCATGTATACATGTACATGAAAAATAAAGGCATAATGTAGTCATCTACTGTATACGTTGATACAATACAGCTTTACAGACACACACACACACAGCAGAGCTGCTAAATAATCAATCTTTCTCCCCTTAGTCATGGGTAGCCCGGGGACAGCTGTTGCCTGGAAACCAGTGACATCACCTCAGCAACAATCCTCTCATCTAAAGATAAAGGCAACAAAAAGATAAAGAGAGGGAGAGAGAGAGGGAGGGAGAGAGAGAGATGGTGGGAGAGAAAGAGAGATGGTGAGAGGGAGAGATGGTGAGAGGGAGGGAGAGGGTGTGAGAGAGATGGTGAGAGGAAGAGAGAGGGAGAGGTTGTAAGAGAGATGGGGAGAGAGAGATGGTGA
The DNA here is from genome assembly GCF_018492685.1 of Alosa sapidissima. Classification (NCBI taxonomy): domain Eukaryota; kingdom Metazoa; phylum Chordata; class Actinopteri; order Clupeiformes; family Clupeidae; genus Alosa; species Alosa sapidissima. The sequence continues at coordinate 12,741,318 of NC_055966.1, forward strand.
GAGGAAGGGAGAGGGTGTGAGAGAGAGGAAGAGATGGTGTGAGAGAGAGAGATGGTGAGAGGGAGGGAGAGGGTGTGAGAGAGATGGTGAGAGGAAGAGAGAGGGAGAGGTTGTGAGAGAGAGATGGGGAGAGAGAGGGAGAGTAAGATGGTGAGAGGGAGGGAGAGGGTGTGAGAGAGATGGAGAGAGGGAGAGGTTGTAAGAGAGAGATGGGGAGAGAGAGGGAGAGGTGAGAGAGAGATGGGGAGAAAGAGGGTGTGAGAGGGAGAGAGATGGTGAGAAGGAGGGAGAGGGTGTGAGAGAGAGGGAGAGATAGGGAGAAAGAGAGAGGAGAGATGGTGAAAGAGAGAGGGAGAGCAAGAGAGGGAGATATAATGAATGAGAGGAAATAAAAAGCTGCTCTATTTGGATTTCAATAAATGATCAGGTGAAAAAAAGACTGTAAAAGAGATTTCCACACAGATGCTACGCACTACACGCTACATGCTACACACTCACATCTCAATTCAATGTTACTTTATTGGCATGACTACAGCTACAATGTCGCTAAAGCATGTTAAGGAACATAGCAATAAAACAGTATGTTAACTTAGAATAACATTGAAATATTTGGGAAAAAATAGGAACTCTCTTTCTGTCTCTCTCTCTTTCTCTGTCTCTCTCTCTCTCACACACACACATACACATACAGTTTTATAAAATATATCAAGAACAAACATTAGGTCAGGCATTCAGGCATTGCTTGGTGTCTGTCTTACTGTCCCTGTTATGGCTGCAATGTATTTAGCAGCCAACGGAGCAGTCAGTCCTTCTAATAGGTGGGTTGATTTATCTTTTAGGGAGCTAAAATGTGTAATTTTGTCTGAGAATAGTAATAAAAACACCCTTTATTACCCTTCTTATCTGTTCAAACGTGAAAGTGCCTGTCTGTGTTTCAACCTCACAGTCATACAGTGAGCTAAGATCTGTTGCTCTTTTAGAAGCCAGGCTTTTTTGTATCAGACTTTCTCTTTGGCAAGACTGTGGCCTCTTAGCCTGTACTTGGTCAGGATCTGTCTCTGTTTTGTATCTCTGACGGTGAAGAAATACTCTGCTAATTCATAATCTCTTTTTAGTGACAAGTAGCATTCTAATTTGAGTTGTGATTTGGTTTGATTGTCCCAAATATTACAGATATGTTTTCTTGCATTGATTCATAATTAGTTTTACCTTGATCTGTTTTTGAAAAGCAATGCTGGTCTGAGCATATGAAATCCCTTCAGAGCCAGCCACATATTCACTCAGTCAAGAGGAGCAAGAGAGACAGACAGAGGAAAACTTAGAGATCCATCTGGTAAGCAATAATAATAATAATAATAATAATAATATAATAATAATACGCTTAGAGAGGCGGATCCGTCTGGTAAGCAAGAGTAAAGGAACAGAAAGAGATGTAAGCTGCTTACGCACAACTGCAACTGACCCCAGCATTCTAAAAATAATGACTGCAGTCTTTAGAGCGCCTAGACGTACTCTAGTCTGACTTTAGATCGGTTACTCTAGATCTGACTCTAGATCGGTTACTCTAGATCTGACTCTAGATCGGTAACTCTAGATCGGTTAAACTCTCCATCCAACAAACACCAACAGACTCAGAGTGCACACTGACCCAACAAACACAGACTCATAGTGCACACTGACCCAACTGTTGGTGTTTGTTGGAGGTTGTTGGTAGCAGCTTTACTCCCCCCCTCTCTTTCTCTCTCTCTTTCTCTCTCTCTCTCTCACACACACACACACACACACTAAGAGGGCGGATAAGCTCTCCTCTGCCGTGCTTCCGCTGCCAGTGAGGCGAGTGTGTGTATTTATAGAGCAGGCCAGGTGAACGAGGGATGAAGAGGGATGAAGAGGAGGATGAAGAGGGGGATGAAGGAGTGATAAGGCGACAGTGAAGGACAGGAGAACGAGGTGAAGGTGGACCTTACTCATTCATGACTGTCAATCAACACACAGGCCCTGTGTGTGTGAGTGAATGAGTGAGTGTGTGTGTGTGTGCGTGAGTGAGTGTGTGTGAGTGTGTGTGTGTGATCGTGGCTGACAGACTCCTGTCCTCCCTCCTGGTCTTCTGCCCTCCTCTCGTCCTGCTGTCCTGTGCCATGTGTCTGACCATGCTGAGCATGTGCTTTTGCGCCTCCCTCACCTGGATGGTGAGTATGTACACCTGATCACAACACACACACACACACACATAACACACATATTCACACACACACACACACACACACACACACACACACACACACACACACACACACACACATACACACACACCCACACACACACACATGGAAAGAGAGAGAGTGAGTTTATTTTTATTTAAATTTAAAAGCCGTTTATGTGTGTGTGTGTGTGTGTGTGTGTGTGTGTGTGTGTGTGTGTGTGTGTGTGTGTGTGGATGTGTGTATGTTTTTGTGTGTGGGGGTGTATAACAGAGAATGAAGACCATTATTAGAGTCTCTGCTTGAGGAGATTAGACTGAAACCAGAACCAGTCCAGAACCTTGTCTCAAGACAACAATACACTTCTCTCACTGCTCTCATTCTCTCTCTCTCTTTCTCTCTCCAATAATTAATAATAATTCAAATGCAGTTGTATACAGCAGTTGTATATGTAGTCTTCAAACTCTTGGATTTTGGATATATAGCTTGAAACACTCACAGCCTGTGTTCTTTAGGTCTGACTATAATCAGACCTAAAGTGTGCCATTGTCCAGGACACCTAAAGTGTGCCATTGTCCAGGGCAAGTGTGCCATTGTTTAGTGCATCTAAATTCAACTGAATGTTGTGTAAATGTTGTGTAAAAGTGAAAATTTTCCCATATTTTTTTTCAAAAAGTAAAAATTTTGAAGATTCATATAGAATTAATTGTATGTGTAATGGATCTAGAATATATGAAATGTTTTAATTCATATTCTCTGCTCAGAGTTAGCCTGGAGATTCCAGCCCCAAATCCGAAAGATTATGGGTCTGGCCATGACTAATGTAGTGGCCCAACTTGAGAAGCGGCACCAAGCATGCATTTGAAAATGGATACAGCACTGTCGTCATCTAGTTGGGTCATCTATGGCAGTTCCGTGACCGTGGAGAGCGAAGGTTCGTTTCTCACTGGATTTGTCATCTATTAAGGTTAAAGAAAACAATTAGCCGGGGTGCCCCTCACAAAAATGTGGGGAAATTTTATGAGAGCCCTATATCCAAAATGGCTGCCGTCAGCCTAGCTGGAAATTAACTTTTCAACTGTTTTGCCCATGCAGTGCGGCATAATACATGGTTTCTGAGACTATTTCGATAAAGAAATTCATAAATTGTGTAGATTTATTGATTTCACCTATTGTTGACCTTCATACTCAAGATGGCCACCAATGTCTGGCTCTTTAAATGTCGATTTTTCAATCAGGTTCCCTGGTGCTGCAATCATGGGAGAAATGTCAACCAACCTGAGCACTGGCGTGGCTAATGGGGACTATGTCTTCAGACATCCAGAAGTAGATACAAATGCTGCTCTCTGCCTATGCAAAGGTGAGAGCCAGTAAGTACACTGGACCTGTTGTTCTAGACTGTGAGGACACAGATGTGTATGTTGAAGCAGCTTACGTCTCGCAGCAAGTCAGAGGTGATCTGCTGATTAAGCACAAGCATGTGTTAATCATCTGCCATGCTCTAGGAAGAGGTTGCAGTCAGATATCTTCATACTTCTCCATGTGATTACTGGCAGTGACCCCACTTGAGGGTTCTATGGGCATGGGAAGAAGAAGGTGTTGGAGAAGGTGAAGATCAATTCTGAGGCAAGAGAGCTCCTGGGACGAGTGGGTAAAAGTCTGGAATTAAAACATGAAGTCGAAGTGAAGGCATTTGTCCTCTCCATCATTTATGCTGAGAGTGCAGATGTGAGCTGCGGGCAGGCCAGAGTTTCCAAATGGCACAAACTGAAGAATAAGTGTACAATCCGTGTCCCATCTGATGATAACTCTTTGAATCTTCATATGGAAAGGACAAACTACCTTACATATTGACAGCTCCATTACAACCTGCAAGAGCATCCTTCTCCCATTGGTCACGGCTGGGAACTAGTGAATAGAAAGTGTCGACCAGTGTGTCACACCCACCTTGCCCCAGCAGCTCACACCTCATGACTGCTCAGATGAGAGTAGCAGTGATGATGAAAGGAGTCAGTGTGGAGATTCAACAGATTCAGTTGAAGAGTCTTTTTAGTTAATTCAATAAGTAAATCATAATAAATAAATAATAATAGAAAAATGACAGACATTTAATGACCTATGTGTATGTTGTAATTTTACTGTCCATAACTGAACTCAGTATGAGCAGAGCTTCCATTTGAGCCTAATATTAAGGCTCTATGACTATTTTGAAAAAATGACATTTAAAGAGCCAAAAATTGGCGGCCATCTTCAATTTGAAGGTCAAAAATAGGTCAAATCAATAAATCTACATAATTTATGAATTTCTTGACGCAAATAGTCTCAGAAACAATGTATTATGCAGCACTGTGGGCAAAACCATTAAAAAGTTAATTTTCAGCTTGGCTTTCGGCAGCCATGTTGGATATAGGGCTCTCAATACATTTCCACACATTTTTGTGAGGGACACCCTGACTTTTACCTTTATACTGTAGATACTGTTCGCTCTCCACGGTCACGGAACTGCTATAGATGACCCAACTAATCTGTTTAGTTCGCCTCTGGCCCGCCTGTATCAGATACACCGATGTGATTTGGTACCCCACGATACAAGTGACATAAGTAATGAGCATCATTATTCATTGCCAGAGTTACTCGCTGAGCAAATTCAAATTGTGCGACTCTGGATTAGATCAGAGTAACTTTGTTGTTTACTTTGTTTTTGTGTTGTTTCATTCCTCCCTCTCTCTCCCTCTCTCTTATCCTTCACTCTGGTGTCTCCAGGCTACAAGGAGTCCATGTGTGAGGAGAAGAGAAAATGAAGGAGACCCAGAGAACACTGTGAGTGTGTGTGTGTGTGTGTGTGTGTGTGTGTGTGTGTATGAGTGTGCGTGTGTGTGTGTGTGTGTGTGTGTGTGGGATGACAATAAAATGTAATCGAAAGATAGTAGCACTTTAAAGGAAGAAAAAGAAATTCGCCGACATGCCCCCACAGTGTAGCATTAGGAGCTCATGGACATGCCCCCACAGTGTAGCATTAGGAGCTCATGGACATGCCCCCACAGTGTAGCATTAGGGGCTCATGGACATGCCCCCACAGTGTAGCATTAGGAGCTCATGGACATGTCCCCACAGTGTAGCATTAGGAGCTCATGGACATGCCCCCACAGTGTAGCATTAGGAGCTCATGGACATGTCCCCACAGTGTAGCATTAGGAGCTCATGGACATGTCCCTACAGTGTAGCATTAGGAGCTCATGGACATGCCCCTACAGTGTAGCATTAGGGGCTCATGGACATGTCCCCACAGTGTAGCATTAGGAGCTCATGGACATGTCCCTACAGTGTAGCATTAGGAGCTCATGGACATGTCCCTACAGTGTAGCATTAGGGGCTCATGGACATGTCCCTACAGTGTAGCATTAGGGGCTCATGGACATGCCCCTACAGTGTAGCATTAGGAGCTCATGGACATGTCCCTACAGTGTAGCATTAGGAGCTCATGGACGTGTCCCTACAGTGTAGCATTAGGGGCTCATGGACATGCCCCTACAGTGTAGCATTAGGAGCTCATGGACATGTCCCTACAGTATAGCATTAGCATTAGGGGCTCATGTACATGCCCCCACAGTGTAGCATTAGGGGCATTAGGGGCTCATGTACATGCCCCCACAGTGTAGCATTAGGGGCTCATGTGCATGCCCCCACAGTGTAGCATTAGCATTAGGGGCTCATGTGC
>NC_055966.1:12749736-12752236 GCF_018492685.1 Alosa sapidissima
AAACTGACATGCCACCAGAACAGACGTTTTATCGGCTTTGAGGTATAATAAAGTCTCCAGTCTTGTAAATTCACATTATGTAACATCCATAACGTCACATCCATAACGCAACATTGAAGGTTTTAAAAGTAAGAAAGGGGCACAATTTGGTCATCACACTTTACATTGATATAAATCAGCTTTGCACAGACACTATGGACATTGTCGCATCAACACTGTATGTGTAGCATAAACTTCTCCTATAAAACGTTATGGATGTGACATGGCCATGGAACTTGCTGACTTAAAAACAAAAGCCTTACAAATGTAAGGAGTTGTGCTCTTAAAGGCAAGCTGAGCATAGACATTGCTCTACCATTCCATTGTCAATCTGGAATTTGTCAAATGACACAATTTGTTTGAACCTTGGGTCCATTTATCCACTTTTTAAATATGTATTATATTACCATGTGAAAAATGTTGTTTCTGTATGGTTGCACACCATATTTATGATGTAAAAAGAGTGTAATTCTCCATCAAATTCAATCAGATCAGTTACAAACAATAAAATATAGACCTAAATGAAGATTTTAACAACAGTTCTATTTGCGTATGCACAACTTTTTTTTCCATGGTAAGGATGACCTTTGCATGGAATTGCCCATGATGGTAATTTTGATACCATAGATTTAATAGAGGAACAGAGTTTATTTACAATGATGCGCATCAAGGGAGAGACAGCATGACTTCACCTAAAGATCCATCAGCTGCTCTAACTAGACAAGGAAATAGTTAGGGTTTAAGTATCCGTCCAGGCTGACAGGAGATGGCGTTGGTCATCCCATCTCATGTGGACTACACTGAATCAGACTCTGTTTAGCGGCAACCTGGCAATCCGGAGCAGATAGCTACTGATGCAGCCATGCAGAACAGTAAAACACTGCATAGTCATAATATTCCCGCTTATCTCTAAATACAGTCACACACAGATATACACAGGGACAGTACAGATATCATACAGTCATTATAGAATCATACTTTTAGTATCAAAGTGACCCACTAATGAGAAATGCAGAACATTAAACCACATATTGGAATATTGGACATAATGCAGAATGTTAAACCACATATTGGAATATTGGACATAACGTTCTATTCCACTTTCTCTCAGTACATACTGGTGGGCTATAAAAAGGTTTTTTGTTACCAAAGTGTTACACAAGAAACATTTCATGATGGGTAAAAGCAAAGAGCTCTCCCAAGACCTTTGCAACCTTATTGTTGCAAAACATATCAATGGAATGCACGTCAAAACTTCAGAATCATCCAGCAAGCAGTATTGGAGCCATTATCTGCAAGTGGAAGGAACATCACTGCATCATCAACTGGCCATGCACAGGATCTCCTTGCAAGATTTCTGACCAGGAAGTTAGAAGGATGGTAAGAAGAGTAGCCCAAGAGCCAAGGACCACTCAGAGAAAGCTCCAGAATGACTTGGAGGCAGCAGGTAAAATTGTTACAGAGAAAATCATAGGTAATGCATTCCACCGACATAGCCTCTATGCACGCTCATCCCGCATGACTCTATTACTGAAGAAAAACATGTCAAAGCTCGTTGGAAGTTTGCTACACAACATTTGGACAATCCTGAAATCATGAAATACTGAGAGAATGTATTCTGGTCAGGCGAGAGCAAAATTGAACTTTTCGGATGTCATACTACACACAATATTTGGAGGAGAAATGGCAATGTGCATCACCCTAAAAATACCCTACCAACAGTGAGGTTTGGAGGTGGTGGCATCATGGTGTGGGCTGTTTTTCATCTCATGGTACTGTCAGACTTCATACAGTTGAAGGAATGATGAATGGAGTCATATTGAATCATAAAGATCAGGATTCACAAGAGGCACCCCTGGAATCTTCAATATTAAAGGACTATATGTTTAAAAGAATGGGCCAAAATCCCACCAGAATACTGTGACTGATTAGTTTCGTCATACAGAAAATGCCTTGAAGCTGTCATTACGAATAAAGGCTTTTCCACAAAGTATTTAAGAAATTTCAGCAGGCGTGTTCAATACTTTTTTCCTGTGTCATTCCACTTTATTACACATAACTCTACCTATGGACTTTAATGTTTGGATTTTTTTATATGGGTGGATTATCTGAGTTAATACTAATGTCTGGTGAAAATGTCATGCAAATAGCTCCATTGGAAGTATAATTACTGAAAAAAATGATAGATAGATAGATAGATAGATACTTTATTGATCCCCAGGGGAAATTCAAGGTCTCAGCAGCATACAAACAACACAAACACATTCTTTAACAGCAGAAAGAGTAATTAAAGTATATAATATAAAAACACAACTAAGCAATAAGGATAAGGATAAAGAATATGCTAAATATACTAAAATACAAATTATACTAACTAACACTTAATTTAAATCAATTCTAAAAACAGTATCCACATAGTAGTGATTAATCAATCAGAGGCGCTTGCAATGACTGAGGCAGG
>NC_055966.1:12757236-12769736 GCF_018492685.1 Alosa sapidissima
TGAGCCCACAAACGAAACAATGACATTAATGTCTGATCGTGTAAAGTTGCTGATTCCTCAGTTTATGTTTGTAAGCCAAGTAATTCAAGTAATTATGCCTACTGGCTTTGACAGCTTGCATGCTACAGTAGTTAACTTTATTCTGAATCGAATGCTTGCAAAAAAGACGACTGCCACGCTGCAACAAATCTCAAGCGGCCGCCTCAACTGAGCCCATGGTAACCCTAACCCTAATTAGTGGTGTTGCTCCCCTTCCCCCCCAGTGAAAAATTAAAATGGAAAAACATGCTGCTTTAAGTGTCACTATATTCGGTTGAGATGTTCTGAACTGCACTATATTTAATGTGTAAGATCACCCTGACAGCCTCTCTCTCTGTGTGCGTGTGTGCGTGTGTGTGTGTGTGTGTGTGTGTGTGTGTGTGTGTGTGTGAAGGCTCTGACCCTGAGGTGTGGTGGATTACCAATGAGGCAGCTGGCGGGGTCACCCCATCACCACAGGGATATGGATGCAGGGTTGCATAGCAACTGCTACTGCGCAACCACCTTCAGCTCTTCTTAGTTACCATACAGTCAGAGGATGGATGCTGGTGTGTGTGTGTGTGTGTGTGTGTGTGTGTGTGTGAGAGAGAGAGAGAGAGTACATGTGTGTGTGTGTGTGTGTGTGTGTGTGAATGTGAGCAAGAGAGAAATGGAGAGAGAAAGAGTGTGTGTGTGTGTGTGAGTGAGGGTGAGTGTATGTGTTTGTGAATGTATGTGTGTGCGTGTGTGTGTGTGACACAAATAGCAGTGCTGATTTCTAGTGGAGGGGGATTGACGTCCTGCTGCTATATATAGACTTCCCTCATCATCACGGACTCACTCCCCGGGAGGAGAGAGAGGGATGGAGAGGGAGAGAAAGAGGGAGAGATAGAGAGGGAGAGAGAGAGGGAGAGGAGAGAAAGAGAGGGGGGATGGAGAGTGGGGGAGAGAGGAAAGAGGAAGGAAATGTGGAGGATGAAGACATCTAGGGTAAAGTGAAGCAAGAGATGAAAGAGGAACAAGTGAGGAGAGAAGAAAGAGATAGAGAGAGAGAGGGATAGAGAGAGAGAGAAAGGGAGGGAGAGAGAGATGAGAGAGAGAGACAGAAAGAGGAAGAGAGAGGAAAAGAGAGAGGGAAGAAGAGAGAGGGAGAGAGAGGGAGGAAGAGAGAGGAAGAGAAAGGAAGGAAGAGAGAGGGAGGAAGAGAGAGAGAGAGGGAGAGAGATAGGCGACAGGCAGAAGTTGCAGTGTGAGCTTTTGTTCCCTCTGGAGAGGATTTGTGCTTACACAACCATTCCTCATTTCACCTCTCCCTCTCTCTCTCACACACACACACACACACACACACAGATACATATATACACCTCACGCACACACACACGGCAGTAAGCCGAGCAACATTAATCAAGCGGCTGACTCAATGAGCACACACGCACACTATGCATGTGTGTGTGTGTGTGTGTGTGTGTTTGTGTGTGTGTGTGAGTGCAGCTGGAATCTGAGCCCACTGTCACACCCAGGGCAGAATCAGATCACCAGCTCACACACACATAGAAACACACACTCACACATATACACACACACTCACACACACACACATAGACACACACACTCACACACACATAGACACACACACTCACACACACATAGACACACACACTCACACACACATAGACACACTCACACACACATAGACACACACACTCACACACACATAGACACACACGGTAACAGTGCAAATAAAAAAGAGTGAAATTAAACAGGAAAAATGCCTGACACTGAGATCAATGTGCGTGTGTGGTTGTGTGTTGGGGGGATGTTTAGCTATGTGTGTGTGTGTGTGTGTGTGTGTGTGTGTGTGCAGTGTTGGGCAGTAGCATCGCTACTGCGATGCTAGTAACTAACTACAATTCTCAAATTCTCTCTCTGAATCAAGTAACTTTTCAGTAGCTTAACTCTTTTGTTGATCAAGTAGCGTGCTAACGACCTCAGAAACTATTTGTATATGGCTTAAAGGTTGTATTAGCGATAGCGGGGATACGTCACTTCTGTTGATGTTCAAATAAAACAGAGAGCTAGCTCGCTACTCCCTCCCCCTCCCTCCCGTGCAATTAAAACTCTCCTAAACGCGCATCTCGTCGGTTATTGGTTGAAACACTTTATTTTGCCTTTGAGTGGGTTGCCAACCCTTGTTGGTAGCAATTGTTTTTGTGTACAGATCTCAGAGCCTAGGCTGCCTACAGAGACGCGTTTTTTTTGACGGCCTGCTTATGGGGCAGACAGCTAGCGGATCGTTAGGAAAGATTAGATGAATGTGATCATTTATGTTTGGGCCTTTTTTGGCCTGAAATCGCTGATACAATCTTTAACACAGTGGAGAAGCAGCAGGGTTGGGTCAGATTACTTTGAAATGTAATCCATTACTGACTACAAATTACATCGCAATTTTTGTAATCAGTAACGTAATCCGTTGGATTACCAAAAACATGTAACGTAATCTGATTACTTTAGGATTACTTTTATATTACTTCAATAAATATGTCCCTTAAGTAAAAGACACCACCACTAAATTGATGAAAGAATTCTCATTCTATTTTTCTCTTTATTATTTCATTGCATCTAAGAAATCTCTTTGCTCTGAGTAATGCATTCCTGTGTGAATTAACTGATCTTTTCCTCCAAAAATCTTAATGTAGCCCCTTGTTTTAGTGTTACCATTTACTTTGAGGTCACCAGGTCCCATTGTCTGAAAAACACCCAAAACTAATACATTTCTATAGCTATTCTCCACTTTGGGGGTGGTGTTTTGGTGGTTGAAATTTTCACCCCATCCCAAAATTGATCACTTAGTCATCATGGATGTGATCATGGATCACTATTCTCCAAACATGCACAACTCAGCTTAACCTTTATAAGGGCACACCTGGACAATGAATTTAGCTTTCGCTGGATTTTTTTGACCCAGGGACATGGCCTAAGATGGAATGACACCATGTCCATTTCAATTGTGGGGTTGAGAAAATTATTCCTTTGGGATGTTTTTCAACCAGGGGGACCTGCTGACTTTCTTAAAGTAAATTTCCGTAAATTAGTGAAGCACACAGTGAATACACAGTGAGGTGAAGCACACACCAACCCGGAGCAGTGAGCTGTCTGCTACAGCGGCGCTCGTGGATCAGTGAGGGGTTAGGTGCCTTACTCAAGGGCACTTCAGCCGTGGATGTGAGCATGGGAGAGCAGCGCTCAACCACTTCCCCGCCCACATTTTTCTACTTGCCGGTCGAACCGGCAAGCCCAAAGCTTGTCAAATTAAAAGATAGCTAGGCTATCATAAAAAGTTGCATTGTTTGCATGATAAAATGTAATCAGGTAATCCCCAACAATGTAACTGTAATCTGATTACACAATTTTTTTATTGTAATCTATGTTGATTATAGTTACTTGACTTTTGTAATCTGATTACGTAATCCAGATTACATGTAATCCGTTACTACCTAACCCTGAGAAGCAGTTTGTAGTCTAGAAAATAAATTACATTATCCACAACACAAGCACTCAAGATTGTTCGGAACGGGGGCATGCCATAGATACTATATATACGTAGATTCCGCATTGGACTGTAGAACATACTGTATGTCAACAACCCCGCCATATTGCTGAGGGCAACAATCGAGCAATAAATCACTGGAGGCCAATGGAGGAACAGGTTTAGGAGGACCTTTTTTTTTTGTATGTTGATCTCAAGGGGCCAGGTCAACCCATTCCATAACCACTCATTTCATGTATAGTGCCACCTAGTTAAACACAAAAAAGTAAAAATGAGGTGTTGTAATCGCAGGTATCTGTGACCTAACATAGTCAAAACTGCACGAAATTGGAAGTGTAGGATCATTATGACACCCTCTGAATGCACGCCAAGTTTCGTGGAATTCCATTCATGGGGGGCCACATAATAAATTAATTTATGTTACTATACACCAACTGGCCTGTAGGTGGCCGGAGACAGTTTTCTGTGAATATCTCGAGAACCGTAGGGCCTAGGAGGTCCACCTTTTGTTTGTATGTTGGTCTTAAGGGGGCATGTCAACCCATCCCATTACCACTTATTTCATGTATAGCGCCACCTAGTTAAAAAATAAAAAGCAAAAAATTAGGTGTTTTCATCACAATATCTCTGGCTGACATGGTCAAAACTGCACGAAATTGAAAGTGTAGGATCATTAAGACACCCTCCGAATGCATGCCAAGTTTTGTGAACTTTCGTTCATGGGGGGCCTTACAATAAAATAATGTATGTGTACATTTAGTGACCGTACACCAACAAGGATTCCCGGGACACTGAAAGACCAGGGTACACGAAACTTGGTGGGCATGTAACCCCACATGGATAGCATGGAACCATCGTTTTCGTTTTGATCTGTAGCCCCCCCCCCCGCTGTACTGGACCCCCCGAAAGGAGGGTAGGGCAGACACAGTTTTCTGTGAATATCTTGAGAACCGTAGGGCCTAGGATGACCAATTTTTTCCGTATGTTTGCCTCCAGGGGTCATGTTAACCCATTCCATGTGCACACATGTGCATAAACAGATACACACGCACACACATACATTCACAGTAATCATACGTATGACCAGGGTGCGATTTGTGTAAAAAACAGAGGGGGGGATGATTTTGAATAATAAAAAAAAAAAAAAAAAAAAAAAACGATTCATAGCCTAGTAATGTCATGGCTAATACCCTATATTATTTTTGCCACCTTTGTAACATTTTAGTTTTAGTTTACCGTGGTGTATGACTTTAAACAGTGAGTGCTTTCTTGTTCGTCCTCCGCAAACTACAGGTGTTTCGGTAGAGAGCCATTGAATAAGCGATGCCAAGCAATTTCTGTAACACTTTTTGTGACATTCAGCAAATATCTCCTCATTTAATGTAAGTTCCTTCGGACAATAGGCCTACGTTCTACTCTACGTGCAGTTGTCCTCCATCTCAGTTGCATCAGTTTTCTAATTTTGAAGGTTAAAACATTATTATGCTTCACTGAATCCTTCTCGTTTTCTTTCATTTGTCCAGCTAACTTTTCCATTGAACCTAGCCATTTATGATGGATTACACACTCGACATTCTGAAATGTCCTGCACGATCAAGGCCAAATTAAGTTATCACGCAGCCACTGTGTCAGCAGCATCAGTGCTGACGGTGACGGTGCGTTTCTGATGTCAGATTATTATGTAGGCTAGCCTACTAGACTGTTCTCACGTTGCAGCGCTTTACTTATATGAAGTAGCATTAATCAATATGAGGGGCAGAGGGATAAATGTTGTCCCCCCCGACGATAAAAATAATTTAGCAGAGGTAGGGATAGGTAAACCAGAGGGGGGGAAATCCTCACCATCCCCCCCTACAAATCGCACCCTGCGTATGACACATACTCACACAGTAGACATATGTACGCATGCATGCACATGCACAAACACACATACGCAGGCAAACACACAAGCACGCACACACACACACACACACACACCCACAGACATAAACATAAACGTGTACACGCACACATGCACACAATTCAAGAATTTCTCCGAATTATGAACAGGCAAGATGGGGGTGGGGTTGCATAAAATCAATTTTACATGTGAAATCTATGAACTAATCATGTTTTGGTACTTGTTGTCTAGCAGATACCAGTGAGAATTGAGTGTGGATAATACAATTTAGTGAGACAGTTAGAATCATATAGGCCTTTCAGCGTGATTTATTTTTGTGGAAAAAATGTGCTGGACTGGGCGGCGGTCATATTTTGTACCGCTCTGCGGTACATCTAGTTATAATAGTGTTGATACGGTATCAACCTGTCGGTGTCTAATATTTTAAGGTATTAGCCTACCTGTTATCTCGTTGCTGCCATAGCATAGTTAGTGAACGAACTAACTAACAGCCAGGGCACGATAACTTCAGGCAAAGTGTCAATTTCTTTGCCCAATTAAATTGTTAAACATGTCATTTTCTCGGGTTATGTAAAGACGAAGGTTTCCACTTGTTTGACGATATCCGTATTATCTGTCTCCTATTAATATGTTGCCAAATGCAGTCATTTGAATGTTGGCTGTCAGAAAGCTTGCCATAGTGAAATGATAACGTTCGAAGTGGCCAAATCTAACAGAGATCATGATTTATCTCCTATTTTAAACCATTAAAACAGCATTAAAAAAGTCAAAGTCTTTTTGATGAAACTGGCATTTGTCAAATATTTAAATAAAGCGGAAAATATATTGTAATGAGTTTGGGTGTTTTATTGTTTTTATTGTTCTCAAAAAATATTTACTTTTCTCCACGTAAATTTGTTATTATTTTGTTTTCTTCATGTAGTTTATCTACCTTTAACTATGACATATAATCCATGCCCATCACTTTAAATATTTATGAGTTTGTGGACTTTTTAGCACAAAGTTCCTTCAGCTCATCATTAGTCTCCATTCATTTAGGGGCAAGTGTTGCCCCTACCAATATGGCAGCCGCGTTGACATATTCCTTATGCCATCCAAAGCGTTGTTTACTGCCCTCGACTTCCACGTGACTTTGAACTCCAATTGGACCGTAGTGAGCAGCAGCTGTTGCTGCAACCCTGTGGCTACAACAGAGTGTAACACTGCCAGAGTTAGCAAGCTAACTACCTAAGCCTTATGCTACAACACGACATAATCATAAGTTGCAGCTTCTCTCATACATACACGAATTAACATCCCCCAGAATGTCCATACGAAAATGTTCAGCAAGTAATGTCAACTATTTGTTATTTAAAAAAGACTAAAATGTTTTGACTAAAATTTGACTAAGATACCTTGAGTTCTCTTTTGACTAAAACTAGACTAAAATGACGAGACTTTTAGTCGACTAAAGCTTGACTAACAAAAATTATATTTGAATGACTAAATATGACAAAGCCTAAAAGGACATTTCGTCACAAGACTAAGACTAAATTATAAATATGTGACAAAATTAACACTAGTGTGTGTGTGTGTGTGTGTGTGTGTCTGAGAGTGTGAAGTGTGTGTGTGTGTGTGTGTGTGTGTGTGTGTAGAAGTAGCCCATAATGGCATACAGTAATTGGTCATACTGGAAACTTAACATTACATGGAACTGACCTACAGACACAATGAAGAACGTTTACTTCCTTTAACTACCCTTCTAAACGTTTGTAAATATCTACAAAATAGCAAGCTTCTAATAGCCAACTCAAGGCATTTGGCCACTAGGAAAGGGATGAAACATGGACAAAGATGAAAGAGCAGTAACAGTCGTCAGTAATGATGTGTTAGTAACAGCAGTCAATGGTGAGACATTAAGTCTGTGTCTTGGATTAAGCCCCTGTCTTCCTCTCCCAAAAATATCTATCTATTCTTACCTCTCTCTCCCTCCTCCTCTCCTCTCTATCTATTCTTACCTCTCTCCCTCCTCTCTCCATCCCCCTCTCTCTCCCTCCTCTCCATCCCCCACTCTTTTCCTGTTCGCTGCTTTTCTTATGCAATGGGATCAGAGCGTGTGCTCCCTGTAATCTGGAGAGGATGACGCCCCTCTGTGCCTTCCTCTTTCCCTCCACCCATCTCTTTATCCCTCCCTCCCTCCCTCCCTCTCTCGCTCTGTGAACGCACTGAACTTTCAATCCTCTTATCGTTCTCTGTCTCCTCCATTCATCTCTCTGAGTACCTCAGTCTGCTTTGAGTAACCCCCCCCCCCCCCCACACACACACACACACGCACACACACACACACCGCCATCCAGTCCCTCTTAACTCCTTTCTCGTACAGCTCTTCTCCAATCCTCTTCTCTCTCTTTCTTTATTTCCCCACTCTTCTCCTGTACAGACACTCACTATATTAAGAACAAAAGAAAAAGGATGTATTGGAGAGCAAAAGGGTTCCATCTCTCTGTCTGTGTCCATCTCTCTCTCTCTTTGTCTATCTTTCTTTCTCTCTGTCCATCTCTATCTCTGCCCATTACTCTCTCTGTATCTCAAGATGACCTTTGATTTCCTGTGTACCTGTCCCTCTCTCCCTCCTCTCATCTTTACTTATCCCTCTCTCTTCCTCCTCTCATCTTTACCTCTCTCTCTCCCTCTTTCTTCCTCCTCTCATCTTTACCTCTCTCTCTCTGTTTTCTTTCTCTGTCCATCTTTCCATCATGCAACTTCCTGCTATCTGTCTGCATATAAATGTCCTTCTGTAATTTTGAGGAGTGGTCCCAACTCTCTCTCTCTCTCTCTCTCTTTCTATCTCTCTCTCTTTCTCCCCCCCCTCTCCTTTTGTCCTTTCTGGCTCTCAGACCCCTGCAAGGTCATTCCCAAGGATAGCCTTCTTTCAGCATCTGCTCTCTGATTGGTGCGTTACCCTTAAAGAGACAGGAGGGTGCCATAACCAGGAATCACACACACACACACACACACACACACGCACACACACACACACACACACACGCGCACACGCACACGCACACGCACACACACACACGCACGCGCGCACGCGCACGCGCACGCACACGCACACGCACACACGCGCACACACAGAAACATGACATACTGCAGAGTCAGCAGTGACACACCAGTCTCACTGGATTTCAATTACTTAAGACTGGCCTTACTACACAAGTAAATCTCACTTCAGTAAATGTGTGTGTGTGTGTGAGAAAGAGAGAGAGAGATTGTGGGTGTGTATATGTGTATGTGTATTTGTGTATGTGAGTGAGAGTGAGAAAGTGTGTGTGTGTGAGAGAGAGAGAGAGGAGAGAGAGTGTGTGTGTGTGTGTGTGTTAGGCAGGCATATTTTTCAACTCTTTTAATATTCTGACTCCACTCTCACGCTATCATGCACACACAAGCACTCTTCCCCCACACACAGACACACACACACACACACACACACACACACACGCACACTCTTCCCCCACACACAGACATCCCTTGTGGGTTCACATGTAGTGACATTGATATGTTTTCAAGGGCGCTACAGCTGTGGAACACTGGACTGTAGCCTTCCTTTGTAGGGACGTGCTGTACACACACACACACACACTGCACTGTCTGACCAAGGGGGCAGGCGAACGCGTAGACTCTTTGGACGGCTCTGAGGCTAATAGGAGACCACTTCCAGCTAGCATTCCATTGAACCCCATTCAATTTGGTGCCACTTTGACATCAAATAACGTTACAACTGAAGCGTTTTAAGCCTTTATATGAACCTTTTCTATTTTCGGAGAAATACAACATTGTGTGATTGGCGTCATGGAAAGAAGAGTAGTTGTCCGCACACTGCAATCTCCCAGAATAACTAAATTTATTGAGTTAAAAACATAATGCAACGTTTCGACCCACCAGGGTCTTCATCAGGCATTCTGGGAGATTGCAGTGTGCGGACAACTACTCTTCTTTCCTTGACAAGCCTTTTTTGTCCTGCACCTGGCCTCAGTGAGGTGGGATGTGCCTACAACCATTTTGAAGAAAACTTTGTGATTGGCGTCATGACCTCGTAACTCACTTTATGGTTGAGTAATAACCTTTTTTTCCCGAAAACAATGCTATCATGACGTAATTTACGTAATGAGCATGCGTCGCATAGGAGCAAATGAACAGTATTCTCTGGATAAGAACGGGCAGGCAATCTGGGGGGAAGCGTGTGAATGATAGGCTATTCAAGAGAAAAGCACAGACAGTAAAAGATAGCAGAAGGAAAATCCATTGGGAAAATCTACAAAAGCATTGGATCTCCAAGTTTTTATTGATTGACAGTAGGCTATGAATGTAGGCCCAGTAGGCCCAGCTCCTTAACCACTACGCTACCACACTACTGCAGGCTAGTGCAGCTCCTTAACCACTACGCCACCACACTACTGCAGGCTAGTGCAGCTCCTTAACCACTACGCCACCACACTACTGCAGGCTAGTGCAGCTCCTTAACCACTACACCACCACACTACTGCAGGCTAGTGCAGCTACTTAACTGCTCAACTGTTCAGCTGTGGGCGCGCATTTAGCGTTGTAGAGGGGGTGAGGGCGGACGGTGATGAGCACTGTTTACGTAATGAAGTGACAGCTTAGTAAATTCCCCGCAATATGGCAAAGCACAGCGTTCGCTTTCTGGGCATATAAAAACTCGGTGTTACCGCTTTCTCTGTACATCCGGCCCTCAGCCTCCATTATGATTCGAAGCAGATCCAACTTGAACGTTATGCTACTCGTTTTAATTGGGAAAGCGTCTGAGCGCGCACGAGAGGGAAGGTGGCAGGTTCCAGCTGGCTTGTCATTGTTGATAATTGATTTCTCATTTTAATGAAATAAACTTTTAAAAGGAAATCATGAGGACAACAAAAACAACGCTAGAGGAGATTGCGGAGCTATCCAGTTCCCACTAGGCTACTGACCATTTATAAAATGTGAGAGGGCACTTTGATGTGGGCTGCACGCACTGGGATTTGGACTGTGATATATTATGAAGAGTGGTCTTTGCTAGCCTGGGGTAACCGAACTGTTGGTAAAAATATTATGTACCAAAGTGAAATATGAGATCCAGTCACGAAGAAGTACAAATCAAGATGCAAGGTTTATTAGGCTGTATACAGGAGAGTGGCACACCCGTAGCACAGCGTACTCCAGAATATGCGTCTCTGATTTGACACAGAATCATCCAAGGTTTAAGTACCCAACAGTAAAGAATAGATAATCATACAGTGACTGTGGCAAAGCCAGGAGACATTCAGTTTACCTTAATCAATGACGAAAGGACTATTGACGCAGAATAGACAACAACAAGTGATATCCACTCTGGCGCCTTACATTATCATGTTTAAAAGAACAGTACAGATATCACACAGGGTCATGATGCAGACGTAGAATCATACTTTTAGTGTCAAAGTGACCCACTAGTGAGAAATGCAGAACATTAAACCACATACTGAATATTGGGCCCAATGCTGCACATTAAACCAACATATTAACGTATTGGACATAATGTTCAATTCCATTTTCTCTCAGAACTTAGTCCCGCCCACAACATTTGAGGCTGGGAAGTTCGGTCTGGCATTGCTCCATTGTGGAGCAAGTATGCTCGCCCTAGATCGGGCAGACCAATCATCGGGCTTTACGATGATGGACAGGTGAGTAACAGCACCTGGTCTATCACGTCATCTGAGCACGCTTAGATTAGGTTTATGTTGGAAACAAAAACGCTGTGGCTAGAAGGATACATGGCTTTTAAGACCCCATATGGAAAATGCATATTATTTAATGAGGTTTTATCACTGAAAACGATTATTTCTGAAAACTTTGGCCAAAGTTGAGATGTGGGAAAACTTGTGGTTTCACTTTCATCAAGGGAAAACAGCGCTGTTGCATTGCGACATGTTCCCTCGTTTGTTTGAAATCTCTGATTGACCACCTGTTCGAGGGATTTGCGACAGCCTTTCCCAGCTGTTTAACATGTTTGTAGCATATCAGTGTTCAACAGAATTATTTTTAAAAACGAAGGGGATATAGGCTATCCGTTTTTTCCTAATAGCCTACCCTACTACGTATTAGATTTCGCTAATGAGTGTTGTGGGCTAGGAGTTATTGACGGCACTAACTTTTACAAAAGACCAGAAAACAATGTAGGTCTATCCAATTGAGTGCAGAGGCATTCCCCCCCTGTATCGGTTGAAACACGCCCCATAATTATGTCCCAATGGAGCAGTATCAGACTCATATTCTGACTAGAATTGAGTATGACTACGTCAGGCTAGGTCTTTGCCACTGTTTGGGTTAACTTGTTAACTTGTTATTGTATTGTTGGGTTATTAACGTGTTATTGTGTTGTTGGGTCAACTTGTCATTGTGTTGTTGGGTTAACTTGTCATTGTGTTTTTGGGTTAACTTGTTATTGTGTTGTTGGGTCAACTTGTCATTGTGTTGTTGGGTTAACTTGTTATTGTGTTGTTGGGTCAACTTGTTATTGTGTTGTTGGGTTAACTTGTTGTGTTGTTGGGTCAACTTGTCATCAGATTGTTTGGGTGGGCTTTGTATGATAATGGACAGATGAGCAATGGTGCCTTGTCTATCACATCACCTGAGTACGCTTCGGTTGAGGGCTCAAGGGCACTTCAGCCGTGCCTACTGGTCGGGGTTCCAACCGGCAACCCTCCGGTTACAAGTCTGAAGCGCTAACCAGTAGGCCATGGCTACCCCATTGTATTGTAGTTATACAATGCTACCAGTATTTTGGTCCCAACCCATTTAAAGATTTATAGACAAGCAGCAATACTTTAAAATCAACTTTTGGAGTTGTGTTACTTGAAGCAAGTACAGGGATTGACCTTTCTTGATGTGGACCATCACTGCTGGAGCTGTTTGTCCTTTTTGGGAAGGCTTGTAAAAAGCCCACTGCAGTAGTCTACCCACACACAGACACACCAAACGCTCACACACACAAACACGCACCGAACACGCACACACAAA
>NC_055966.1:12772236-12784736 GCF_018492685.1 Alosa sapidissima
ACACACACACACACACACACACACAAACACACACACACACACAGAGTGCAGGCTGAGAGAGGATCCTCTGCATGAGGAGGGGAGACACAGTCTGAATGACTCAGCATGATCTCCAAGCACGCACTCTCCTCCTCTCCATCTCTCTCCTCCATCCCTCTCTCTCTCCTCCTTTTCATCCCTCTCTCTCCTCCTCTCCATCTCTCTCTACTTCTCTCCCCCTTGTTCTTCTCTCTTTGTCCCACTCTTTCCCTTCATCTCTCCCTCTTTCTTTCTCTCTCTCCCCTTTCCTCTTCCTCTATCTCTCTCCCTCCATTTCCCTCTCTCCATCTCTCTCTCTCCATCTCTTTTTCTCTGATTTCCGTTTCTCTGAGTCAGCGCTGGACAGTGAGGTCACCTGATCTCTGTTGCTGTGGTGACCAGGAGGGGGTGGGGCAGGGCATGAGGGTCAAGGAGCTGACTGCATGGAGGCGGCCATTTTGTTGGGACCGGGGGGGCCAGGTGTGTGTTTTACTGCTGTAGGGGTGAGAGATCTGGGCTGCAGTGTGTGTGTGTGTGTGTGTGTGTGTGTGACTAGAGAGGGAAATCCAGGTGTGTGTGTGTGTGTGTGTGTGATCCGAGGGGGAGTCCAGTGCAGGATTCAATGGGAACAGCAGGACTAGACAGGACATCACCTCAGGACATCTCCTCAATCCCACAGTCCACACAAAACCTGACACACACTCTCTCTCTCTCTCTCTCTCTCTCTCTCTCTCTCTCTCTCTCTCGCACATACACCTCTCAGTGTACAGGATGACTCAACTCAGCTCTGTTCTATGGCTATCTTTGCCTGGGTAAACCTGTCACATGGTGTGTGTGTGTGTGAACTATGTCACTGTACTTTCCATTGCAAATCAGATTAAAGCAAGCATGTCTACAGCGTTACCAATGCCTTTGAAAAGCAGAGCGGTTAAAGACAGGTGTGTGTGTGTGTGTGTGTGTGTGTGTGTGTGTGTGTGTGTGTGTGTGTGTGTGTGCCCCCAAGGACAGCTGAATCACCCAGTCATCTGGGTTTGTCTCTCTTGTATGGTTATATATGTGTGTGTGTGAGAGAGAGAGAGAGAGGGGGAGAGAGAGGGAGAGAGGGAGAGAGAGAAGTTTGTCCTCACTGCTAGGGATAAGAGTGGACCAGAACAAGGATGGAGAGATTGGGAAAGAGTGATAGAGGGGAAAGGAAAAAGGAGGGAAAGAGGGAGAGAGAGAGACAAAGAGGGAGAGGGGTAGGGGGAGAGAGAGAGGAAGAGGAAGAGAAGGAGAGATAGAGAGAGAGAGGGAGAGAAGGAGAGGAAGGAAAGAGAGAGAGAAGGAGAGGAAGAGGAAGGAGAGAGAGAGGGGGAGGGGTAGACAGAGAGGAAGAGAAAGAAATAAAGAAGAGAGAGGGAAATAGGGGGAAAGGAAGGAGAGAGAGA
Organism: Alosa sapidissima; assembly: GCF_018492685.1. NCBI lineage: Eukaryota > Metazoa > Chordata > Actinopteri > Clupeiformes > Clupeidae > Alosa > Alosa sapidissima. The sequence goes on from NC_055966.1 coordinate 12,773,682, forward strand.
AAGGAGGGGGGAGGAAGAGGGGGGAGGGGCTGCACTGGAGAAAGGAGAATCTGTCACACCCACAAACCCAGCGACCTCCATTACACTGGACACGGACAGGACACACAGCCTGTGTGAATGAGTGTATAGTTCACACACACACACACACACACACACACACACATATATACACACACAGAAACGCATGAACACACACAAATACGCACATACACACACACACACACACACACACCTAGGGATCTCTCCTCACACACACACATATATACACACACAGAAACGCATGAACACACACAAATACGCACATACACACACACACACACACATACACCTAGGGATCTCTCCTCGATCACACACACACACATCTAGGGATCTCTTTTCGCTCGCCAGACTGCTGCAGTCCTTCTGTCTCAGCTGCACAGCTAACACACACGGCTATCACACACTCTGCTCCTCTTAACCTTCACTGCTAGCAAAAACGCACGCGCACACACACACACACACACACACCACACACGCACGCACACACACACTTCCTCTCAACAGCAGCAGTTTATGTATGTATTTAGTCTGAGTGTATGTGCTGAGCTACTGCAGACGGTGCCTCTGTGAAGAGGGCAAGAGAGAGGACACACACACACACACACACACACTCACACACACACACACTCACACACACACACACAATGATGGTCTGTAACTGACACACTTGCATAACACATCAGGCATTAAAAGTAGCCTAATGCAAAATACCGTGTTCCCTGCAAAATCGGCACTTCGCGATGTTGAAATAGCCGGCTGACAGCCTAGAGTTTCTGCAGTACAGGAGGCGGGGCGTCCGCCTACCTGATTGGACCAGTTAGCAAGTGCACCGCAATGATTCGCCAGATAGCACGTCAGTCAACAAACGCTGTGTAATCCCATTGGCTACTGTATCGGGCCGTGGGCTGCCGTGTCCCTTTATGAGGTTAGTGAGACACAGCCGGTGCATCACAGACACGAACCGGCGCTTCTTCCCAGGGCGGAGTTGTGCGAAGTGAAGAGGGGAGTGCTGAGGCAGTGTACAGTGCGGCGGAGGGACACCGAGAGCTTCTAAAGCAGGGCAGTGCGGCTCTTAGTTTTGCCGGCTTTTGCGCAGCTGACTCAGAGGAGACCTGCATCCGAGAGATGCGCTGCCCGTCTCTCTCATTTACTTTCAATGTCCTTTATTTTTGACAAAAGCAAACACAACCCTTTGGAGCTTTTCAAAGACTAGCTTTGTTTTTGTAATTGTAACACTTTATTTTGTATCATTATTGCGATACTGGCGAGCAGTTGATTCGCCATCCCAGCTAAGCAGCGTCTGCCGCTCTGCAGTATTGCTGGAAAATCGGTTCATTTTTTAACTCCCGTCTCACCTAAGCTCGTGAGATTCCTTCCCGCATCACCTCACCTGAACAGGACGTGCTGACTGCGCAACCATGGGGGTAAGACTCGAGCGCAACTTTTTACAGCATTCTAACGGGACGGGGTGGGGGTGCTTGTGTGTAAATGTAATGTTTTAGCCGTTGTGTTGGTGTATGTGATATGGCAAATTGTTTATATGTGAGAGTATGTTCTCCGCGAGGAGATGTCCGCGAGTGTCAAAGTGACATTGACTCTTATGCTAGTTCGGTTTTTAGCTCGCGCTGTTAGACTGCGACAAAAGTGATGACGAGGGGAACCGTCTTTAGACGAGCACTCCTGTGAATGATCCGCACTTCACTGACTTAGACAAACACATACAACAAAAAACACATTCACAACGTCATCTATTTCTTCATGATGTATTTTACATTCTCGGGGAAACTCCAAATCAAATTCGCCAGTGTGAAGGGCATTCCGGGCAGAATCTGCGGTGAACATTAATTGTTGGAAACGGTCGGCGAGCGCCGGTGAATAGACAGATGAGAAGCTAACGCAGCGCTAATTGCCAAAATCCTCTTATCCCCGAGGATTTCCACTAGTGCCGCTGTGCAAGAGTGCCCGCGTCAAGCGTAGCGCGTGAGCCCATGCGTCTGGTCAGTGCGGCAAGTTAGTCGTCCTTTTAATTGGCGAAGCGGTCTCAGTGAAGTTATCGCAATCAGTTTGTGTGCGAAGACTGTTTGTGCTCTTCAACGCACCTTGTCATTGAGCCCATTCAGAGCGCGGACATGAAAGCGCGCCTTTATACACGTATGGAGTGCGGGCGGAAACTGCGCATGATTGCGCGAGGCTGCCTCCTGCTTTGCCTCAGAAGCGCCGGTCGCTCCACTCAGGTAAACTGCGCGTCATAATGCGGTTAGCGGGAGTAAGCGCGCCAGCTGCCCGCGAGCTTCCCGGCAGTGACATAACCCGCGCGGCTTAATCGCCCGCAGCGAATCCTAACACGCCAGATTAAAAAAACAAGACCCCTGCGTGCGGATAATGAAGTTTGGGATTGAGTTCCTGATAAAGCGAGTGCACGCTCGGTCACTGCGACAGAGGGACGGTGGCAGGCTGATGACACAAGCTGTTTCACGGACAAAACTCGTCGTCGTGTGCGTAACACACACACACACACACACACACACAGCTGGATGGAATGACATGATGTGAGGAGACACACTGACGACTGACAGCGACGACACATCTGCCCTGTGGAATGGCGCATTTCTGCTCGCCTATCATCTCCGAGACGACACAGCGAATTGGTCCGCATTGCTGCTCACGTGTCCTGGTGAATGAGTGCATATAGGTGTGAAGCGCCAGTTCCGGTGCTGTCAGAACTGAGTGCCGGTGTCTTTCCGGTTCCCTTGCCCATGAAATAGCGGGATTGTAACGGAGAGAGAGATTAAGCAGCGCGCGGTCACTGCGCCAACTGCCCTTCCCTGAGCGCGCCAGTAGAGAGATAAAGTGATTACGCACGCAGATATTTCCACCTCGCACCAGTCTCAGTGCGTGCTTGCGTGTTTAGTAGTGTCTGCGCAGAGGACTGTCCAACACACACACACACACACAAACACACACACAGTATTCGCACAATGGAATGTAGCCCTGTCATACATGTAATAAATGAACCGTAAATAAGGTCGATCAGGGGTCCGGGGGTCCTTCATGATTTCCTTACTGCGTCAAAGACGGGGCGGGGTCAAGCGAGTGGAAATTCCCGCTAGCGGACTGCTATACAGCTCGAGATGCTAAATTAGATGCTCTCTGTTCCGCCCTCTGCACGAGACATCACCAATGCTGAAAGGCAGCGAGGGCCACGTGATTGCAGATGAGGCTGCGTCTAGAGCATGCTGGGAAATGTAATCTGAAGCAGCAGGGCCTGATCTGCCTAAAGACGGGGCTCTGAGGCATAGGTGGGGTTTGAGAAGGATCAGCCAATTACAATCAAGAGCAGGGAGAGGAATGGATTTTGGTTGAATGTGGAGAAGGTATTAGGTGTATGTATGTGTGTGTATAGGTGGGTTAGTGATGGCAGGTGTGTGTCAGCATGTGTGTGATTGCAGAAATGGTCTGCAGGTGTGTGTGTGTGTGTGTGTGTGTGTGTGTGTGTGTGACTGCAGAAATGGTCTGCAGGTGTGTGTGTGTGTGACTGCAGAAATGGTCTAATGGTCTGCAGGTGTGTGTGTCCAGGATGCTGCAGAGAGTGGGAGGAGCCTAAGGCTGCAGTGAGCTGGCTAAGAGGAAGGAGGAGGGGCCTGCACTGCGGGACAGTAGAGGAGGAGTGTGTGCGTGTGTGAGAGAGAGAGAGAGAGAGAGAGAGAGAGAGAGAGAATGAGTTTGGGAAGGGCGGGCGGGCGGGCAGGCAGGGGAGGGGGGTAGATCATATTACTTGATATCTATTCAAGCTCATATTTCCCCCATGGATCAGGAGGATGTCTGGTCAGGTTGATGATGTCTCTGTGTGTGTGATATAGACAGGGTGTGTGTGGGGGGTCTAAGTGTGTGTGTGTGTGTGTGTTTGCAATCCTGCTGATGAGTGTGTGTGTTGAGAGAGAAGTACCTTGAGTCAGGGCCGGGGGGAGTTGAGCCACAGACCAATGAGAGCACACACAGACACACACACGCACGCACGCACGCACACACACACACACACACACACACACACACACACACACACACACACACACACACACACAAGCATTCACTTTTACTGAGTGCCTCACCCCAAGCATTCACCTTCACTGAGTGCCTCACCCCTGCATGTGTGTGTGTGTGGTGTGTGTGTGTGTGTGTGTGTGTGTGAGTGAGTGAGTGACCCTCTGTCAATGAACCGACCCATCCATCTCCAGTGACCTTCTGCTCAATTTGAATGTGTGTGTGTGTGTGTGTGTGTGTGTGTGTGAGAGAGAGAGAGAGAGAGATGGTAATCAGCTCGAATGCCTCCTGTAGGTATGACCACACACACACACAAACACACACACACAAGAGTATTGGATACTTTCAAGGTCAGAGCAGGCTCTCCTATCATCATGGCGACACAAGCTCTACCCGATGCTGCAGAATCGCTAAGCAGATGGGTCAGGTTCCTCCACACCAGAACATACATCACTTATTCATACAGTTAACCAGATACACACACACACATCAATTATTCATACTAGTTAACTAGATAGGCCTACATTCACACAAACACACACTTATTCATTCAGTAGCCTAAACTTGAGAAGGACAGAGAGAGACAATGAGGTTTAAGACTCATGTAACTCCTATCCAAACATGTGGGTGAGCTAACCTAGCTCATTTATGAAACTCCTATTCAAACCTGTATGTTAGCGTTAGTTTAGCTAGCTCCCTGTAGCTCATTCATATATGAAACTCTTATTCAAACCTGTATGTTAGCATTAGCATTAGCTTAGCTAGCTCCCTGTAGCTCACTGATGAAATTCCTATTCAAACTTGTATGTTGGCGTTAGCTAACCTAGCTCCCTGTAGCTCACTGAGTATGAAACTCCTATTTAAACCTGTATGTTAGCGTTAGCTAACCAGCTCCCTGTAGGTCGCCTGTGTGATGGAGAGCTGCTAGGAAAGGACCCAGTGGGGAAGGTGACCTTGAACCCCTGCAGTTCTCTAATAGACATACAGCTCCAACTAAGAGTAAACATACATACACACACACACACATGCACGCACGCACGCACACACACACACACACACACACACACACACACACACACACACACACATCAGCAGAATCCCCAGGTTGATGGTCAGCCATGAGTCTGAAGTCCTCTGAAGCTGGTCAGATGGAGGGGGGTAATTCTGGAACAGGGAATTGAGCGAGGGGGTATTTGCCCCCAGGGGGTGGGGGTGATTATGATTCAGATCCACTACAGGGGCAGATGAAGCGCTACTAGACAGACAATAAGCCCGCCATGCACCACAACATGCTCTCAAACACTGTTGTGTGTGTGTGTGTGTGTGGGTGTGTGTGTGTGCGCGTGCGTGCCTGTGTGTGTGTGTGTGTGTGTGTGTGTACTAACTGGGGAAGAGTGGGAGTCCTGCAGGCTAATCCAGCGCAGCACTAATCTGATTATTTAATCTGTGCTGGCTTTAGATCCGCTCCATACTGCAGAGGGCAAGGTCACACACACATGCCCATAGAGATGCAGTATACACTCACTAATACACACACAAACACACACACAAACACGCTCACACACACACTCACACACATGCCCATAGAGATGCAGTATATACACTCACTAATACACACACACACACACGCTCACACACATGCCCATAGAGATGCAGTATACACTCACTAATACACACACACACACACACACACACACACACACACACACACGCTCACACACATGCCCATAGGGTACAGTAAACATTCACTAATATATACACACACAAACACAGTCATGTACACACATTGGATCATAATTTCCGGCACCCCAACTCTCCAAGTCCTTATCATGAGATTGTTTAATCATGTCTGGCACCCCAAGTCGTTATCAGGAGATTGATTCATCATGTCTGGGACATGCTCTGCAGTCAGAGTGAAATGACTGAGAGAAGCGTGGTTTCTGTGGTTTCCCCCCACCACCCCATGATTGGACCTGCTGTAGACTGACCCAGTCCAGCTGGAGCTAAAGGCAGGAGTATGACTCAGCATCTTCTGTATACAGGACAAAGCAAGAAAAGCACAGCACTGCTTGCTGGTGCACTTCAGCTCTGATAGGGCCTCAGTTTTCTTCATGTTCACACTATACCTTCTCTGCGGGTCTCAGACCTGCTTTGAATTATGGGCTATGCAGTTGCTTCTGGGTTAGTTATTTATTTTCCTCATCATTCATTATCAGGTTGAAATGATTATCAAAACCCATAATTGGTATATTATATTATATTTTCAGAATGAATTCCGATTTAAAGTTATTGCAAAGATTCTCTTGAACTGTCAGTCATTCAGTGGTAACCCTCCCCCACCTAGTAACTTTTGCTATGTCCAACTTTAGCTCAATTTAACGTTACAGATGTCTGTAGGCCTCTCATGAGCCTAATGATTCAAAGCGAGCCGCTCCGAGACTAACTCTCGAGGTGGTCTCAGTTCGGTTTGCGTTAGAGGGGTCTGAGTTTGTTTGGCGTGTTCACATATGCACAAAAATGATGAGTCATCGATCTGAGTTCATTTAAAAGGCTGAAAGGGACCAAGTATACTGGCCAGGAGTATGACTCAGCAGCTTTAGTATACAGAGCAGGAGTATGACTCAGCAGCTTTAGTATACATGACAGGAGTATGCCTCATTATCTTTAGTATACAGGGCAGGAGTATGACTCAGCAGCTTTAGTATACAGGACAGGAGTATGCCTCATTATCTGTTGTCAGTAGAAGACTGGAATCAAATCCTTGCGCACGTTTTGTATGAGACTGTCCTGTATGTTTCACACAGACACACAGACACACGCACACACATAAATTATATGACATGGCCTTGCCGAGGGTTAGTAGGGGTCAGAACACAGCCAGTGAAACATGCAAACATCGCTCAAGGCCCACATCTCTCAAACTCATAGCAAATCATATCTGCAGCAGGCATATCTCTGTCTCCCTCCTGTCTCTCTCTCTCTCTCCCTCCCCCCCCCCTCTCTCTATCTCTCTCTCCCCCTCTCTCCATCTCTCTGCCTCTGTCTTTCTGCTGCAGTATGTGTGGTATCTGCAGTCAGCCGTGTGTGTGTGTGTGTGTGTGGACTCTGCAGTCAGCCTGTGGTAAACTCTAGCATGACTCACACTGTCTAAACTCATGTAGAATGCACAAGTCCCCAGGTTCAGGCCCATGAGCACACACACACACACACACACACACACACACACGTTAAATTCACAGTACGTTGGTTCATAAGATAAAATCTCACTACGCTAGTTCATCAGTGTCTTTGGTTTATTGATATTCCGAGCTTATTACAGCAGTTTGACTACAGTCAGAATAACATATGGTTGTCATACTTATATAATACTTTAACTTTTCACACATAACGCACACACACACACGCACACAAAAGTTTCGCGTCCATACATTCGCCCAAACGTTAACGCAAAAACCAAGTGGAAATACTGTATGCCTGCCTTATATTATTCAATTCAGATTAAAACAGATTCACCTGATGTACTTTTTATGTCAATATGACCTCCCTTACTGAAGCGCGTTACCAAGATGGCCACCGAGTCAGAGGACTTACCTATAAGGACTTTGGTTTCACACAAACTCACAAAGAAGAGACAACAGCGCCATCTACAGCATGCTCAAGACAACAGCGCCATCTATAGCATGCTATAGAACAGCGCCATCTACAGCATGCTCAAGACAACAGCGCCATCTATAGCATGCTCAAGACAACAGCGCCATCTATAGCATGCTCAAGACAACGGCACCATCTATAGCATGCTTAAGAGGCTGAGCAAGAAGAGACAACAGCACCATTTATAGCATGCTTAAAGGGATATTCCACCATTTAGGGAATTACACTAATTTTCCACCTCCCCTTGAGTTCTCTGAGTCTGGCAATACCACTTTAGCCCCAGCCTAGCATAGATCATTGAATCAGATTAGACCATTAGCATCTCGCTTGCTAGCATCACGTTTAAAAGTGACTAAGATTTCTGGTAATTTCCCTATTTAAAACTTTCCTCTCAAGTTAGAAAGTGTAATAAGACCAACGGAAAGTGAAACGTGGTGATTTGACATGGAACTATATTTCGCACATCTGACGCACATCTTGGTCCTCAGGAACTCCAGTAATCCGTAAGGCTGTAAACATGGGCAGTCAATGTGCAACAAAACCAACAAAACGGTTTTATTCCAGGCCTGTATTTTCGTACTGTTGTTAAAACAGACGACCACACAACACGCTCTTCCCGGCGTCACTGAACAGCATACGTACTAAAAAAGATAAAGAAAAAGAAGAACATTTCGCATCTACAGCTAACGTCTGCTACAGCCACCTACGGGACCAACACGCTACTTCTGCTACTTCCTTCCGTGTTTTGCCGGATTTGTGTATAGCATGCTCAAGACAACATCACCATCTACAGCATGCTCTAGAGACAACAGCGCCATCTACAGCATGCTCTAGAGACAACTACAGCATGATCTAGAGACAACAGCGCCATCTACAGCATGCTCTACAGCATGATCTAGAGACAACAGCGCCATCTACAGCATGATCTAGAGACAACAGCGCCATCTACAGCATGCTCTAGAGACAACAGCGCCATCTACAGCATGATCTAGAGACAACAGCGCCATCTACAGCATGTTCTAGAGTCTGAGCAAGTTGTCAAACTGGCAATAGTCCTATGGAATATTCAATTTCAATTCAACTTTAAAACTAATTATGTAAAAACAGTTTGTGATAGCTATATATGCAAAATTTATTTGGTATTTGGCATAGGGGCAGCTGTGGCCTACTGGTTAGCGCTTCGGACTTGTAACTGGAGGGTTGCCAGTACGAACCCCGACCAGTAGGAACGGCTGAAGTGCCCTTGAGCAAGGCACCTAACCCCTCACTGCTCCCCGAGCGCCGCTGTAGCAGGCAGCTCACTGCGTCGGAATTAGTGCGTGCTTCACCTCACTGTGTGTTCACTGTGTGCTGAGTGTGTTTCACTAATTCACGGATTGGGATAAATGCAGAGACCAAATTTCCCTCACGGGATCAAAAGAGTATATATATACTTATACTTACTTAATGTCTTGCACATTAATGCACAGGGGAACTAACATGAGTTCGCCATGCTGGAGACATTAGCATTTACCTAAAATTTTGTTATTTTGGATTTCCGGCCCTTAACCAGACATGAGTTGTCAGTCAGGTAACCCTACACCTGGACACATGTGAGAACATACTTGACATGAGACAGACAGGAGATCAGGACTTAGACCCCCCCCACACACACACACCCTGTCTCTCTCTCACCCCCACCCCACACACACACACACACACACACAGGAGGTAATCTTACTTTGGGAGGGGTTATCTCCACTGGCCGTGTGTGTTTAGTGTCCAGTGTCTGCACAAGTGGAACCACCTGGGCTGTGTGTGTGTGTGTGTGTGTGTGTGTGTGCGTGTGTGTGGGGTCTCTCTCTCACATGCACTCACACAGACACACACACACACCTACCCACACACACACACACCCACACAGTCTCTCTCACATGCACTCAAACAGATACACACACACACACACGCTCTGTGACTTTCACACATATTCACACGTGGACAGGGAGTCAATATCTAATTAATAGAGTGGGATAAGGACACACACACACATGTCTCTCTCCCTCTCTGTCCATCGGTGTCTTTCTGTCTGTCTGCCTGCTGATTATGTTCTAATGTCTGTATCACCTAGCACCTGTGTGTGTATGTGAGTGTGTGTGTGTGTGTGTGTGTGTGTGTTTGAGAGAGTAAGTTCTGTTTTAGTCGTTTTCTACTGACTTTCTCTGTGCGTGTGTAATGTATGTGTGTGTGTGTTTGTGTGTGTGTGTGTGTGTGTTTGAGAGAGTAAGTTCTGTTTTAGTCGTTTTCTACTGACTTTCTCTGTGCGTGTGTAATGTATGTGTGTGTGTGTGCGCGTGTGTTTGTGTGTGTGTGTGTGTGTGTGTGTGTGTGTGTGTGTGCATGTCTTTGTGTTTCTGTGTGTTTTTCCACTGCGGAGCTGACAGTTGAGGTTTTGCATGTGCTGTGCAGCTGCCCAGGGTCATGAGGGCAGGGCATAGCAACAGAGGTGCATGTGTGTGTGTGTGTGTTTAATCTCAGGTTGCGGTCTTGTTGAGGTGTAGCGGAGTACTGACTCCAGTAGTCTGTGGGAAAGCAGCAGGACTGGAGAGGCTCCAGGCGTCATGCTGTCCTCCCAACACCAGGGGGCCACACACACACAGACACATAGACACACACACACACACACACACACACACGCACAGACACACACACTTCCTTCCTGGCCATTTGACACCCAGACAGACTGCCATTTTGGTTTCTCTCTCAGCTCAGTATTGATCCTGCAGGCTGCTCTCAGTCTTCTTGGGTTAATGAGTGTGTGTGTGTATGTGTGAGAAAGAGAGAGAGAGAATGTGTGTATGTGTGTGTGTGTGTCAGCCTATATAACTACTTAATCAGTAGTTATCTACAAAAGGCTGCCACTGCCCATACAGAAATCCTGACGGGGAAAAGAGAGGCATTGTAATGTGACACACCCTGTTTCTGTTGTGAGATCAGGGGTTTTAAAATGGTCTCCATGGCAACGGCAGGGTGGCTTTCTAAAAAAAGAGAGAGAATGTGGGTGTGCGTGAGTGTGTGTTGGGTTTGTCTGTGAGTGTGTGTGTGTACGTGTGTGTGTGTGTCGATGTGTGCGAGAGTGTGTGGATGTGTGTGCATTAGTGTGTGTGTGTGTGTGTGTGTGTGTGTGTGTGAGTGTGTGTGCACGCGCAGGCACATGCATGTGTGTGTGTGTCAGGTATCAGTTTTTCATCTCTGATCAAAGTAACATGGAAGAACGACAAATCCAATCATAGCTGCTTTGATGATGGAGCTGAATAGCGTGTTTGTGTGTGTATGTGTGTGTGTGTG
>NC_055966.1:12794736-12832236 GCF_018492685.1 Alosa sapidissima
CACGCACACACACACACACACTCAGGATGTACCCCCAACACACACACACACACACACTCAGGATGTATCCCCAGCACACACACACACACACACACTCAGGATGTACCCCCAACACACACACACACACACTCAGGATGTACCCCCAACACACACACACACACACACACACACTCAGGATGTACCCCCAACACACACACACACACACACTCAGGATGTACCCCGGACACACACACACACTCATGATGTACCCCAACACACACACACACACAGGATGTACCTTTAGGATATAAAATATCTGTTTCTGTCTCCCTCTCTCCCTCTCTCCCTCTCTCCCTCTCCCTCCCTCTCTATCTCTCACTCTTTGTCTCTCTCTATCTCTAGGCCCAGTTGGTGGTTCTGTGCATTCCCATACAGTTTCCTCATCTTTGTTTACGATGAGGTCCGGAAACTCATCCTCCGTAGAAACCCTGGAGGTACTGCTGACCTCACACAGACACTTGCACACTTTGAATCATTTAAGATTAATTATGAATTATTAATAATTATTTGAATTATTTAGTGCCAACAGGAGCTCTAATCTGATTTCCCTCTCCCTTTCTCTACAGGCTGGGTGGAGAAGGAGACATACTATTGATCAAAGAATTTCTTCTTTACTTACCCCCCCCCCCCCCCCCCCCAAAGACACATTCCCAACCCCCCCCCCACCCCCCAACCCCTTCACTCCAAGACTCACAACCAAAAGCCCCCCACCCCCCTCCCCAGAAAAGAGCAGTCATCACTCAACTGCCCCCCCCAAAGAGAAGCCGTTTCAGGACCCCCCCCCCCACCCCTCATGGTAAAACTTGCATGTGTTATGACACTGCTGTGTGTACATACATCTATATATCCCCAGACGGCAGCTGCCTGCTCTCCATGTAGATTTGAACGCAAAGGGAGTGTGTATGATGCTCACTATAAAGGGAGTGTGTATGATGCTCACTATAAAGGGAGTGTGTATGATGCTCACTATAAAGCCCCCCCCCCCCCCCCCTCGTCTCATCTCGTCTCTTCTGGTCATCTGTTGCCCTCTCTCGTCCCGATCACACGGACATGCAGATCACCCCTGGTGCCATCACTACAACACCAATTAAAATCTAAACACACACACACACACACACACACACACACACACACACACAGACTAGACTGGCTTACGGTCAGGATCTGGACTCATTCTCTCCTTTAGTAAATGGAAGTGAGACGAGTGCTACTCCCACACACTCTAATAGGCGTGTCTGCAGCTGCACTCTCTCTCTTTCTACATCCCTCTCTCTTTCAGTCCCTCCCTCTCCCTTTCTCTCTCTCTCTGTGTCCCCCTCCCCCTCTTCTGTGTGTGTAGCTATCTGTTTGTGTGCACATTGTGAGTAATTGTTTTAGTTGACTACTATTATCTACAGTTTTCACTTTTGAGACAAACTCAAATATCCTCTGTGTTCTAGGTCAGATAAAACACACACGCACACACACACGCACACACACACACACACACACACACGCACACATACTTTCTGCCACATCAGGAATGAGAGAACTCCTAAACACTCAGTTGAGAAGAGCAGACCGGCTCGGTGAGGAGCTCCTGTGGTCTTGGCCATGTTCCTTTGTTTGCTTTACCTTTCCCATTGCTAGGAGACAACACCAAAACAAACAAACAAAGAACAAATGGGCAAATGGGTTGTTGACAAACAACTCAGTGCCCAGATGTACGGATGCCGCCATAACCATGGCAACACAACTGTAGGTGGTGAGGAGAGTGTGTGTTTGTGTGCGTATGTGTTTATGTGTGTGTGTGTGTGTATATGTGTATGTGTGTGTGTGTGTGTGTGTGTGAGGGCAAGCTGGAGACTTGCGTTCTGTGTTGCTGTCAGAATTAGGGAGGGGCAATCAAGTGGCTCCACCCCCTGCTTTCTGTAAGACTGCCAGGGTGGGTGTGGCTGCTGAGGGGCGGGGCAGAGAAGAGAAACCACACCCCTTAGAGAATCATGATGCAATGAAACCCAACACCAATAAAACATCTAGAACATTTAATACAACTCACCAACGTCTGTGTGTCATCATTGCTCTCACCTGGTCTCTTTTTCTCACACACACACACACAATGTGCCAGTGTGTCCATGTAGTCGGAGTGTTAATGTGTGTGTCCCTTTAAGACCCTTGACAGGGTTTTCAGTGTCCACTCACAAACACAAGTAAACATCTTACACAGAGTTTTCAGTGTCAATACACACACACACACACACACACACACACACACACACACACAGGGAAACAGAGTGACATTTACAACCCCCAACACACAAAAAGTTGGGACATTGTGTAAAATGCAAATAAAAACAATGTGATAATCTCATAAACCCAATTTGTGAATCTGCAAATCTCATATTTAGCTGCAAAAAGAACATAGACAACATATCAAATGAGAAAAATATCAAATTTGAGTATTTCATGGAAAATATATGTTCAATTTGAATTTGATGCCAGCAACATGTTTTTAAAAAAGTTGGGACGGGAGCAACAAAATGCTGGAAAAGTTGTGTACTGATAAAGACAACAATACGTGTAATGTTTCACAAATTATTATGGAAACTGGCACCACGACTCTGATGACAAAAAATCATCAGAGAGGAAGAGTCTCTTAGAAGTAAAGATGTAGGGGTATGCATCACTCTGTAAACCTGTGTGGACAAATGACGAAACAATATACTGTAATTATAATGCTTCTTTAACATGAAATTGCAAAGTATTTGGGGATTTCATCATCATATGAAGTAAAGTAAAAATATGAAGACCAGCAGGCCACACAACTGAGAAAGAGTGTTATAGACATACTTATATAGTATATATTTCAAGTAAGAATTATAATCATAATATAAAGCTACATATGAATGCCAATCATAATATAAAGCTACATATGAATGCTAATCATAATATAAAGCTAAATATGAATTATAATCTTAATAATATAAAGCTACATATGAGTTATAATCATAATATAAAGCTATAATAATATAAAGTCATGTAACCTCAGTCAGCCGCGCCCACACAAGAACTCTGGCTGCCTCTGGGGTCAATATACAGCAATGGCAACCATCGAAACACTCACTCACTCACACACACACCTCAAACACTCTCTCACACGCACACACACACACACACACACATACGTACGTCAAACACTCACACATACAACTCTTACACACACACACACAGGGTTCCAGTAATGGGATATCGATCAGGTCCTGATGATGTGATATGCTGCAGAGGGAGGGGTGGAGATTGTGTGCTGCAAGGGCATCACCATGGCAACCTAGATGAGGTCTGCACAGAAATTGTTTTTGTGGCGCCCAGGTCAGAGGTTAAATGTGTCAGCGCCGGAGTGGGGGGGGGGAGGTCAGAGGGTAAATGTGTCAGCGCTGGAGTGTGTGTGTGTGTGTGTGTGAGGGGGGGGGACAGGGAGGGGGTATCCTACAGCCGCAACTCCCTCAACTCTCAGCTCCAGAACAGGGAGCTCTGAACGAAAGGGATTCGCTCGGCTCAGGTCAAGAACGGCCCTATCAGAGATAAGTGTTGAAGGAACCTGCTCAGCTCCAGAACAGTTCTAAAGGGGCCCGTTGTGATCCAGAACATCTCTGATCAATCTCTGAGATCCATACTAAAGCGACCCTGTCCAGGTCCAGATTTAGAACAGTTCTACAGGGGCCCGTTCAGGTACACACACACACACACACACACACACACACACACACACACACACACAGAGCATTTTGTAACAGGCATGTAGATTTATTGCACGTCCCATTTGTTTATTGTACAAAATAAGGAGCAAAGCATTTCAGAGTCACAGAGGTAAACATGTGCACCGAAAGAGAAGATTTAATGGCCAGTGGCAAAGGCCAAGACTACCATACACCAAGCTAGAGTCAGCTAATCTATGCTAAACTATGCTAATCTTAAAGGAGCTCAACTAACTCTACCGATCCATCTACTTATTAAGCGAATCTATCAGCACACAATCAGCTCTATCGATCATTGAGTAGACATGAGTAGTGAGCCACCGATATAAACATGTGTGTACACATTGGTTTAGTTTTGTACATAATGCAAAGCATTTGACCTTTTTTAAGTAACTTCATTATGATCAATCGCTTAACAAGTTTAGGCACAACTTTCACATCACAACAAAAACACTTGCACTGATGTAATACCGCTGTCCTCTTCGACTGGCATCAGGGCCGCATCAGGGCCACATCAGGGCCGCTTGCGGTCCATTCAGGACAAGCAGCGAAAACTAGATGCCATGCATCTATCATCATACATACTAGCTGTGCTGTCTCATTCTACACATACATACATCTACAAGTATAGAGTATACCGTAAACACTAGCTGTGCTATGACAGCTGTGCTATAAAGTGGACTGTGTGTGTGTGTGTGTATGTTAGTATGGAGCACTCCAGAGCCATATCTGCTCATGTTATAGTCTAATCAACTAGCACAGGAGCGGGGTGTGTGTGTACATGTTAGTATGGTCACATGAGCAGCTGGTTAGTCTGTATGTCCACATGTGGAATGGTCCATATCTTGTGTTACCATAGAGTAGGCAAACACAGTGTATTCTGGGTAAATATGAGGTTCAAGAAGGGGTGCATTCTAGGTAAAGAGGAGATTTGACCTTTCAATGCATTCTGGGTAAATAGGAGGCTTGAGAAGAAGTGAATTCTGGGTAAATAGGAGGCTTGAGAAGAGGTGCATTCTGGATAAATAGGAGGCATGAGAAGCTGAAAGGTCAGAATAAAGGTCACGACTCTAGACCGGTTCCATCAAGAGGTCCTCCATGTCTGATGACTCCAGCTCACGGAAAGCAGCATGGGAGCCAATTACAGCCAGCGTGGCACCTGAGTGACAGCATAGAAAGCCAATCAGAGAGGCAGGCCGGGTCACACATTATAAACAGGGTACATCTGTCTATGAGACAAGCAATGCACACTCATATTCAAACACTATTCTTCTCTAACACACACACACACACTCTATCACCAGTAGTATTGTTGTAGTGTGTATGTACGTGTGTGTGTAAGCAACACTCACCCAGAACCCAGAAGACAGCGGCACCAGCTCCAGCCAACCAGAACACAGGGAAGGAGACCCCACCAGCCAATCCCAACTGGTGGCCCTGCGTTAGCTCCCGCCCTACAACAAAGGAGGCGGAGCAACATGAGGTTAAAGGACCAATCATAGCATAGGAGAATAACACCAACCAGACATCCACTAGCTGGCATACACAGCCACACATACAGACAGGCAGGCAGACACACACACAGAAAAACAGAAAGAGACTCAGACAGACTAGACTAGACAGGGAGACAGACAGGCAGACAGACAGACAGACTAACAGGGAATCAGACAAACACACACACTAACCAAACACAACAAGCTTATTCTCCAGAGACTTGAGGTGGATGATGTAGTATGCTCCAGCAAACACGGCCAAGGCGATCAACAGCATGGGCGAGCTGATACTGCAACACATCAACACATCAACAGCATGGGCACGCTGATACTGGGGGGGTAGATGTACTCTTTAGGTGTTTGAAAAATGTTTGTGTGTGTGTGTGTGTGTGTGTGTGTGTGTGTCTGTGCAGTGAAGTATTAGTCCCAAGAAGATTAAGGTGTAATTGCTGTGGTATGTGTGTGTGTGTGACGATTCAAAGCGAGTGGGAGTGGGGGTGATGTCACAGTTTGATGATGTAGTGCCACAGATCTGTGATGTAGATGATGTAGGTTCAAAGATCTTTGCCTTTTGTGTGTGTGTGTGTGTGTGTGTGTGTGTGTGTGTGTGTGTGTGTGTGTGTGTGTGTGTGTCATGATGACTCTTCCCCATGGTATGAATTTCAGCTAGATCGCCATATAGTCACCTTTTAACCTACTGTATACACCTTCTATGTGGTAATTGAATTTACATTATTGTGATTAGGAATATCTCGGCAGCTGATATATTATTGGCCGATAAGTGTTAAAATTGAAATATTATTATTGTTCCGAATTTTCGGTTGATAATTTGTGCCGATATTTTTTAAAGCCCTAATTTCCCAAATACATAAGGCCCGTCTGGCTACACTGAGCTAGGTTGGCTACTTACTCCTCAAAATAATGTCTGTGGTGTGGATGTATTTCACCATTCTAACAAGATCTGTGGATCTGAGTTGATACTGTGCAGCCCAAAATCCTCTCGTTAATGATCCTCTGTTTAACCCCCGCAGAGCGGAACCGTTATAGCCGTTATTCAGCGTTTACTCCATAGATATGAAAACGTTTCACACTGTCGCTGGCCACTCACTCGCAACTCACTGATGTCTCGTTCACCTTAAAGGAGCTATTTTGCTGACTGCTGTACCATTAAGGACTATGAGTTCTGTCCATCATTGTCGGTAGGTAAAATTACTGCAATTAAATGATGCTTATTAAATGCTGTCCCCAAATCACTTTTCACCAATATTTTTTCAAGATTATTGATTATGGTATCGGTATCGGGCACAACAAACCGATAAATATTGGTTATCGTTATTGGCCCTAAAATTCCATATCGGTGCAACTCTAATTCTAAGATGAGATTACCTATATCGCGATATGACATTATGATCATATCGCACATGCCTAGTGTGTGTGTGTGTGTGTGTGTGTGTGTGTGTGTGTGTGTGTGTGTGTGTGTGTGTGTGTGTGTGTGTGTGTGTGTGTGTGTGTGTGTGTGTGTGTGTCTTACATGCAGTAGAGTATTAGTCCCAGGAAAATGAAGGTGTAGTTGCTGTGGTAGGTGTCCAGATTGCGGACGACACGCTGGCAGACCTCCCCGAAGTTGCGCGGCTTGGAGAACTTGCGTTGGTCCACAAACGTGGCCCAGGGACGAATGGACTTCCGGCGCCGGTCAAACCACTCCTTCGCCATGGTCCCCGACATGCCTTTCACCATCCACAGTCTACAGTGGCAGAGAAGGACAGGGATATTACACACACACTAGGGATGTAACGGTATGAAAATTTAACCTCATGGTTATAGTGACCAAAATGATCACGGTTTTCGGTATTATCACGGTATTGTATACAAGTGTGTTCAATATGTTCAGAAAGCACTGATACAAGCTGACATACAGTATTTTCAAAAAGTTTCCCTTTCACTTTTTTCTTGGTCATGTTTAATTGGCTATGTGTTTATAGCTTAACTTACCCTTACCATAACTTGGAGTTTGCTATTTTTGTTATTTGGATCTAAGCGTTCGAAATAAAACTTTAGGCTACTGTATTCTCCTGATAACGTGAGTGGAATGGATTTAATGTGGACAAGAACATAAAAAGACCCATAGTTAAAACCATCAATTAGACAACAGAATCAGTATGGTACAAGTTTTGTTTCATTGTACCAGGCCTACTGTATGTAAAAAGCAGGCTCGGATGAAGCTGGGAAGGATTAAACGCACTGTTTCCACACCGCGGTAATCAACGCGGTGATATTTGATTATGATATTTGAAAAGAAAACGGTAATTGTTATCGTCAACATTTTTATCGCGGTTTACCATTATACTGGTAATCGTTACATCCCTAACACACACACACACACACACACATCCCTGCTGGCCTTGTCAAGGGAACATCCAGCCCCAGTCCAGGGCTATTATGTGTATATGACCTCAGACACAAGACCCCAAACTGAGTAGATTAGTACCCCTACGTCACATTGTTACTACAGTAGATTAGATCAGTGTTGCAGAACTTATATTATGATATTTACATACCAGTTGGTTCAACATTGCAAACAACTCCTCTATATTATATTTGACCACGTCTGCTCGTAAACCACTTGGGATAGCTTGCAGACCACCAGTGGTCCTTGAACGACACATTGAGAAACACTGGATTAGACTACATTGTTTTAGAGTACATGAGATTAGACTACATTAGATTAATAAATACATCTCCCTTACTAACACAACACTTAGACTATTCAGATAACAGCACAGACTTCAGTCAAGTGCAGGTGCTTATAGTTCCATAGTCAATACAAATTATTCCCTATAAATTAAATCAATGTACAGCTAGCCTTGGAAGACCACACACACACACACACACCAAAGCTACCTCCCCGCTGCACACCCATACACAATTACCTGCCCACTGCACACACACACACACAGCCCAAAGCTACCTCCCACTGCACGCACACACACACACACACACACGCACACACACACACACACACCTCCCTGAAGGACATTTACACCACCCACCTTACCCGCAAGGCCACCACAATTGTGAGTGATGCAAGTCACCCCGCTCACAATTTGTTTGATCTACTGCCCTCTGGGAAGAGGTACAGAAGCCTGCGCTCCCGCACCACCAGACTCACCAACAGCTTCATACACCAGGCTGTTAGGATGCTGAACTCTCTCCTCCCTCAGCTACATAACATCCTGGACTTTGGACCCACAATGGCTGCCTTGCACTACTCCACTTGCACTACTCCACTTGTACACTTGCACACTTTTCACACTTTGCAACTTGTTGTTGTTGTCCTGTTGTCCTGAAAACACAACACTTCTGCTGCTCTTACATAACTTGCACCACTATGCCACTTGATTACTTAGGTCAAACAGAATTACCTCAGCCATTTATTGGCCTGACTTTGCACTATTATATTGACTGTCTATGCACAATTTCAACCCAATTTTGCTGCTCTTATTTCTTCATTGTATGTGCCTTCTTATTTACTTTTTATTGTTTACTTGAATGTTATGTTTGTCTGTGGACTTAATTGGTAAAATATGTCTTGTCTTCACCGTGGGATAGTGAGAAACGTAATTTCGATCTCTTTGTATGTCTGGGCATGTGAAGAAATTGACAATAAAGCAGACTTTGACACACACACAGACACACACACACACACAGACACACACAAACAAACACACACACAAAGAGCACAAAACTACCTCCCACTGCACACACACACACACAGCCCAAAGCTACCTCCCTACTGCACACACACACAAAGCACAAAGCTACGTCCGTTCTGCGCGCGCACACACACACACACACACACACGCACACACGCACACGCACACACACACACGCACGCACGCACACACAGCGCAAAGCTACCTCCCCACGATGCTCTGTACCGCTGGGGGCTCCAATGCAGCCTCGGCAGCAAACGGATCCTCAACTTTGGTGTCCATTTCGACGTCTCTGTCTTGGGGTCACTCCAGCGCTGTCTGATAAAACAAACAATGGCCGTTAAAACTGGCTCATGACATGTTACAGTTCTTCCAAGTCTTTGGTATGTCTCTCAAATCATTTGGATCACTTTCATGGTATTCTGCATGTCTCTATATAATTAAAAGAGCAGCTGCAGAATAGCGTACATGTTTCATGATCAACAACACGGCATATGCAGTTCATATTCATGTAAGTAACTACAGCCAAAACAAACTTACTTCCAATAATATACCAACGGGGATTTGTTTAAAAGAGTTCGAGAGTACGGCAATCGGTGACTAACAACAATGAAGATGACATGGAGGTTTAGAGAATTTCAATTCTGATCAGAGAAATGTACCAAAGTGACTGAGAAAACCTGTAATCTGGACATTCAAGAATAATCGGGTGACATTTCTGAGAATAATAATAGTTAAAGGTGTGATGTTTTTTATATTTTAGCACTATTAGTTACAACTTAATGGAAAATTGTGTCGCAGTCTAGTGGTCCTCGTACAATTTAGAACGCACAACAGACGCATCTAACTAATGTAGGCATACTGTCTAGTTTAGGTGTAAAATGTCTAGAGACATTGCTAGCTCCCAAGGCAGACAAGTTACCCAGTATCAAAACATTACCAGATTCAATCACACCCATTCGTTGGGTGTAAAATAGCTGGTAATTAAGCACCACTGTATCTGATAATTTGTTTTATGTGGTACATAAAAAGACGAAAATTACGCACCTGTGTATTTCCAACTTCTTTGGCTGTTGCTGTTTACACTTAGCTCCAGACTGACTTTCGTGGCAGGGGGAAGTGATGTGGAGGTATGTTCAATAACGTCACGTTTTCCACTTCTTTGTTGCCAGCGATCCATGGTTAGCGCCACCTACTGAAAGTGGAGTGCATGTTTGTTTTTGGTATGCCACCCTTATTAGACATTCTCTGGCCACGGTCTAGTAAAGGCCATTTTTAGCTGCTGTGGTCCATCGAGTTAAAGTCCTTGAATTCAATTGATTCGAGGGTCTGGCTCGATATTCTGGTTATATATTGGCTTAAAAGGCGAAAACGACAACAAAATGAGTGTTTTTGTATATTTACACTAAATAAAGAACGACTAAAGCGAGGATCCGCAGTGTTCTTGCGCCCCGAAAGTTGCGTTCTTGCTACCTGAGTGAGACGCTAACAGTTTTCGTCTCTAAATCGCTGGGAGTTGTTTTTCAGGAACTCCAATATTGGAGGTGGGTATGAGTTACTTTTGAAAGTGATTTGGGCAAAGGTGCTTTATAATCTCACCAGTGGTCACTAGACAGAATGTTGGTAACGGTAGAAGCTAATTTGGTCTGGATTTCTTGTGTGAATTTTGAATTTTGTGAACACACGACTGGCTTGCCAAAGTGTTATTGTGCTCCAAGCTCAGCGTGATAACCAATGTGAATATATTTGCAAAACGTGTAATTAGCAACGTTTAGCAGCAAAAACTGCACGAGTTAGCTAAGCTACCTAGTCTGACCAAAACATTAGCATCTCTCGACAGCAGCAACTAGACAATAACACGGAAACAGCTGATCCAGCAGTCAGCTGTTACGGACATAAACGTTAGACACAGCATGTGGTAATTTATAAATACAAATAATCGTTTTTAAGGTGATGGTTAATGACACATGGTATTATCTTAAAATGCCTGATTTGGCGACTTTTCTTTAACGATTTGTGTTGTGTTGACAAGGACCGAGTGCAACGTGACATTGCGTAATATGTACACGTGACGTTAAAGCCCTGATGTCCACTGTCAATACGGCTGGGCGTCAACTCGAGTTTCCCGTATAGAATCAAGACATTAATATGTAACGTAGCATTTCTGGCAGACCTTAAAACATATTAGGCTAACTGACGCTTAAAGAAAACCCACTCTCGTGTAACGTTGCTCTGTGTAGACTGACTACTTACAATTTTAGTGGAAGTAAACGCTGTGGACGTAGGTGGGTGTTTTGCTAACAGGCGTTAGCTTGTTCTGTTGTACGATAAACTAACCGTTTCTTATTGTGATTGACACGTGCTAAAACAAGTTAACCTTAGTCGAAGTGGTTTAAAGTTAACGGTTTTCTGATCTTACCTATTATTGTGGTCAAATGCATTATTCAATACGGTTTGTTGTTGTCTTAAACAGGAGGAGTTGTCCTTGCGGCTGCAGGAGTTTGTTGGCTTTGTTGCTAACCATGGCTACATGTCGCCATCCCTGGCTGAGTCCGTGGGAGGAAACCGAATGTTTCACCTACTATGACATGCTCACTCCTCACGAAATTTATGAAGTCGTGGGCTCTCAACTGACGGAAACCGACGTGGAAGTGTTGTCTTATATCTTGGATGAAATGTACCCCAATGAACATCCCCTTGATCCAGAACAATGGACCGAGACGGCTAGAGCACGCGACTCCGGACAGCTAGAGGTGGTCACGCCGCCAGACCCCCGACTGGTGAGAGCTTGGCGGCGGGTCCGGCCCCGCTGTCGGCCATGTCCGGAGGCCGCGCGACACAAGCCCAAATGCGGCGTGGAACTGCTGCTGGAATTGGAGAGGAGAGGTCATCTGAGCGAGGCAAACCTTGAGCCCCTCCTGCAGCTCTTGCGGGTGCTCACGCGACATGACCTCCTGCCCTTCGTCTCACGCAAGAAGAGAAGAACAGGTGATTGTGCTTCTGTAGCCGCCCGCTGACACGGGCCTCGCTGTATGACAGACCTAGCCTGACGTTCTGCCTCTTCCTTTTCCCTACAGTGTCGCCAGAGAGGGACTACCCGGTCCCGATGGAGGAGGCCGCCATGGAAGGAACCTCTAAGAATACCAGCTGCAGCCATGCCGGCCCACCCAGTGACTGCTCCTCGGAGCTCTGGAGGGAAGGTGAGGAGTAGAGCAGGGGTCAGGCTGCAGGGTACAGCTGGGCTGAGCTGGGTACCATGATGGAGGGGTGGTGATGGAGCTGGGGCTGTGGTGTTGCTGAGTGAAGTGTGGGGTGGCCAGTGTTCTATCTGGATACGATTGAGAGGCAGGGATGCTGTGCCGGGTTAGGGTCCATTGAGGCAGAGTGTGGGCACATCTTTCATGCAATTGACTATGCATGCTAGCGTAGCCTGCAGCATAGCTGCTTTCCAAGTTTCATGTGTGTGTGTGTGTGTGTGTGTGTGTGTGTGTGTGTGTGTGTGTGTGTGTGTGTGTGTGTGTGTGTGTTCTCAGGGGTTGACCCTATGCGAGCTGCAGCTCCTATGAGGCGTAAGCGGGGCAAAGGGCGTCAGTGGACGCGCAGGAAAGGCCCCAAACCCCCGGAGTTTCAGCCTCCTCCAGTCCCCAACAAAGTCACCTGTGGTAAGAACAAGACTCACTCTCTCTCCCTCCACCCCTCCCCTCTCTCTCTCTCCACCCCTCCCCTCTCTCTCTCTCCCTCTCCACCCCTCCTCTCTCTCTCTCTCCCTTCACCCCTCCGCTGTCTCTCTCTCCACCCTCCTCTTGCTCTCTCTCTCCCTCCTCTCTCCCTCCTCTCTCTCTCCCTCCCTCTCTCCCTCCACCCCTCCTCTCTTCCTCCACCCCTCCTCTCTCTCTTCTGTCAGTTCATGCTGTCGTCACACTCCTCTTGCTTCCTCACTCCTCCCATAATCATTCCATCTTCCATCATGACCACACACTGTGTGTGTGTGTGTGTGTGTGTGTGTGCGTGTGTGTGTGTGCACATGTGCGTGGGTGTGTTTGTGACAGTTCTACCTCCCCACCCTGTTTGGCATGACTAGGGTGGGGAGTTTCTTTCCCTGAAATGTCAAATGTCAAATTGTCAAATGCAGGAGCCAAGTGTAACTCTTCCCTTGCGGTTCTATTTGAACTTCATTCTGGCTCTGCTGTGGCTTCATCCTGCCAGGGTGTCCTATATGAGGCCTGGGATGTATTTGCGTAAACAACATGTGCACACATGCATCATGGCTGCCATGCGTATCCTGCGTTTAACAACATGTGAACACATGCGTCATGGCTGCCATGCGTATCCTGCATTTAACAACATGTGCACACATGCATCGTGGCTGCCATGCATATCCTGTGTTTAACAACATGTGCACACACGCATCACACGTGTCCTGCGTTTAGCAACATATGCATGCATCACACGTGTCCTGCCCGTGTTTGTTGCGGGTGTCGTGCACGTCCTCAAAAATGAAGGCATCGCAAGATGCAGTATCTACAGGAACGTCAGGGGCGATACACGAAACACACGTCAGGGGCAATACACGAAACACGTCAGGGGCGATATACACCAAACACGAATTGGGGCTCGAAAGCATGAGCCCTATGCCCCCGCTCAGTGCTGTCTCCCTAACCCCTGACCTGTCTGTTGTTAAAACACTACATGTCCCAGCATGCTCAGTGCTGTGTCCCTAATGCTGCTATCCATTTGGGTCGCACTGCCCGAGTTGTACGCGTGAATGTGACATAATTGCCTGGCTTGTAGCACTTTAGTGTTCCACGTGTGCCACGAGGGGGGCAGTAGCTATTGTTATTGGTAGCTACATTAGCCTCTTTAGCAAACCAGCTCGAAAACAAAATGTTACATTGTATTGCACGCACAACAAGACCGGGCAAGATAGATAGATACTTTATTGATCCCCAAGGGGAAATTCAAGCCAATGCATAAATTGGTGACCAGATTAAAGCAGTAATGTCTTCAAATGTGTAAGAGCATTTAAAATCAACATTAAATCGATCAACGTAGTACAAATACAAGGAAAATACATCTCAACTTCAGCATTATGGGTGCAGCCATCTTTGTTTTCAACTCACACATTCAGCTCGGTGCACTATCAAGAGCCCCGAGTCGGACAGCTGATATTTCGACCTAAAGGGGGCGTGTCTAGGTAAAATTACGCGAGACAACTGGGAAATTTCACACGTTCCAACTCGGACGATACAAGTGGATCACCCCATAACTCCTGACCTGTCTGTTATTAAAACACTACATGTCCCAGCATCCCTAGCTGTGATCTAGCTACGCTGCCTGTCATACTCAATGCCCAGTGCACCCTTTCTGCATGGAGGCAGCTCGGTGCGCCTGGATGACGTGGTCAATCAAAATTCATGCACTTCATCATAATTAATGCACTTGCAGTCAGCGATTGTACAGGAAGTCATATTTTTTTGCGTTTATATATAAAATCATTAACAAACACTTTTTTGTCCAAGACAAGGTACATTATATTTTAACCAAGGACTAAACCAAACACACCAGGGAGGTTGCTCACCCCTCCCTTCAGTATTCCTAGAGAAACTCAACTCAGGGTTTTGTTTAGGGGACAGGCTGCCCCCACTTTCTTTGTTTCCAGTTTTGGAGCATGGGCTGCCTACAGAGACCGCATATTTTTTTACAGTGTACTCAAGGAATGGGCAGCTAGCAGATCATGAGGAGATGATTGCTGAATGTGACAAAAAATGTTATGGGTTTGAAATGACGTACAATCGCTGACTGTGCCTTTAAGCATTGTTAGAAAAAGGAAAGGTGGTGACATCCTACAAGTCCTTGCGCCAGTTAACATCAACCAATAAAAGTGACGAACGTCAACATAACAAACATCAGCCTTCCCATAATTGATATAGTCTAGTGTAAGTGTAGTTGGATTCTCTTAATACTGTGGTTATCTTTTCCAAAGTCCTAACATTACCATCTCCTTTCCTCTCATTGGGGAAGTGTACCCTATGCTAAATGCTATGCTATGCTAAATGAGATTGGAAAGGTACCTTCCGGACATGTGTAGAGAATCCAAATAAAACTTTATCACTAAGTATTTCTAGCTCATTTCACTCCACCAAGCCAAAAACAGCTCCTATCTGGCTAGCAGGGTAAGGGACCCCCTCAGGTTAGGGCTCTTACAGAGTCAACGCGTGCAACGCAAGCAAGCAACACTAGTAACGCGAGCGACGTGCTCCCTTTCATAGTCTACACGGCGGACGCAAGCAACGCGGACAATACGTGAAATGCAATAGATCACTCACGCAACAGGGGGTAGCAGTCACTGGTGACCGACATTCCGAGTGATATTCAGGCTGTCTGTAAAAGTTACATCCCAAGAGGCTCTTTTGGAGAGCCACGGATCAGATTTAATTTAGAATCCGTCGAAAGACTCCAGTATGACATGGAGACACGTGTATAAAAATTTATATCTAGCTTTGTTGGGTGACAAACTGTGATTCGCTGATATTAATATTAGGCTCTAGCTGTACTAGATTGTCGTGTCGTGTAAGGAACATGTGTAGGTCTACTATAAATAAACAGAAACATAGCCTACATTGCAGAGCCACTTCAACTTCATTTATTTATGGTGAATAAATGTACACTACTGTGCACAGCCCACTACAGGGTAATGGCCTATACATCGGTGCATCGCGTATCAAAAACTGAGACAACACATTTCGGTACGCATCAACGCATAAGGGCTTCTACATTCTCGACGCACCCGACCGGTAACGTGACATCAAAATGACGTAGATCTTGCTGGCGCGCCAGGATTTAAGCCAGGCAGCGTGAGGTAGCGCACCACTCATTTTTTTTCAGACGAGCGCGACAAAGCGGAAATAGGAAGATGGACTAGTTCGAGGGCAAGCGAGAGTTGCAGTGTTTTGTTACAGTCGTGAATTTTGAATAGTTTGCTGGATAAGTTAACAAAGTTACCAGCGAGAGTTGCAACACATGGAATTAAGAGGAAAGAATAGAAACAATTTATTTTCAAACAAAGGATATCTATTAAGGCCTGAACAAAATCTCTTTCCGCTTCAGGAAATTACACAAACTCAGCCAGCTGCTAGCTAGCTAGCCAGCTAACTAAACTGTTTAAATTATTAGTGATGTGTAGCCTTGCGGGCGGGTATGCGTAGCGATGCGTTGACTCTGTAAGAGCCCTAACAGTGGTTCATCAGGAGAGGAAACACTTATGCCCCCCCCCCCCCCCCATATCTGCTAATTGAGCATCACATTTTCCACTTCAGCCGCATACATCCTGTTTTTCCATTTCATCCTTCATTTTTGTCTGTCTCCACTGTGCCTGCCTGTTTGTCTGTCTGTCTCCATATCTCTCCCTGTGAACCCCCACCCTCCTCTCTCTCTCTCTTCTCTCTGTCTGTCTGCTCGTTCTCTCTCTTTGTGTTTGTTTTTAGTGTGAAGTGATGATTTTGTGTCATGTGCTCGTTTGACTCTTATGGAAAGTTTCAGACACGTTTTGCCTTGCTGTGAGACACTGTGTAGGCGTCCATTACCTCCTCATAGGCCTCCATAACTCAGAGACATAGAGAGGGGGCTGTCTATAAACATGCCTGAATGTCTGAACAGAATTATCAGAAATATTAAAACATCTCCTAACCTGACCCCTTACACAGACATATCAGCTTTAGGGCTGTGCAGTTCAAGCAATCACTTCAATCATGACTTCCAACGATTATGAAAATAATATAATTGACATTCTTAAACTCAAATATTTTCAGCTTTGGTTTCTCCTATGACCGTATGCTAAATATCTTTGGCATGTGGACATGAAAAGGTATTTGAGGACAACAGTATCTGGGAAAACACTGATTGATATATTTTTTTTTTACCATTTTATCGATCAAACACCTAATCGATTAATTGAGAAAGTAACTGACAGATTAATCGACTATGAAAATAAACGTTATTTCCAGCCCTACCTAGAGACAGTTCTCATAGCACAGGCACCTTCATAGCAACAGAGCAGACCTGAGACACTTCTCCATAGCAACAGTACAGACCTGAGACACTCCTCCATAGCAACAAAGCAGACCTGAGACACTCCATAGCGACAGAACGGACCTGAGCCACTCCATAGCAACAGAACCGACCTGAGCGACTCCTCCAAGCGAATCTGTCTGTATGCCCACCTCAGTCTCACTTCCGGCAGTAACGCCCTCTCAGCCCCTCCCCCTTTCGGATGTAACTGTTTCACCTCTGACCTCTCCGTGTCCTTTGGATGACGCGGCTCACAACATTCCCACTCTCCGTAACAACATTCATCCAGTGTCTGCTCTGATAAAAACACAAGAAACCATAAGCCTTCCAAAAGACCACACAGGCCATCTCTACCCAAAACAGCACAGACTATTTCTACTCAAACTCCCAGATCGCCACCATTCAGTTCTGTGCACACTACTACACACACTGTTACCTCCAGGCACTCCGAGGCCACAGTGACGAGGCCAGCTGAGAGCATGAGATTTAAGTATCATTAGCCGTTGGCAGTGCTCAGGATTGTGAAGCGCACCATAGAACAGTCTACTATCCTTCAAACCCAATCAGCAAACACACAGGCCATCTCTACCCAATCAGCTGAGGCTGCTGCAGTGCTGTGTCTGACCTCTAACCTTTTGAACTTTGACCTGTGAACCCTGTGCACGTGCTCTGTGCTCTCTTGACCTCACATTTGATCCCAGCAGGTTGGCTCAAGATTGCATAGGAAAATGGTGCAGAGCGGATAGAGCGAACGAGAGAGAAAGAGGGGGAGCAAGAGAGGGCATGAGAGAGAGAAAGAGAGAGAGAGCTGCCCAAAAGACCAAATGAGCCCAGCAGCTCTGCTCTCTCAGGTGATGGTGCTCTCTGTCTCGCCCCCCAGGCCACTCCCACACCACAGGTAAACCACAAACCAGCTGTTCATGTGCCTGTCTCAATGCAACCTCTGCCCAGTGCTGCCTCCTACAGGTCACTGTCTGTCCACACCTAGCCTCCCAGTGACCCCTGACCCTGCCGAAAGGGTCGTGTAAGTCCCCACGGTTCTCAGAACTCAGCTAAAGAGTCGTTGGTGTATTCCTCAGAACTTTCCGGAAGGCCTTGATATTCAAAAAGCGCACCATTAACACATTATGGGATCACTTGAACACTGCCCAGCCAAAACTCCTAGGAAACGTACATCTTCTGCTGACCATTTGAAAACTACCTTGCCAAAACTAACAGGACAAGTACGTGTTCAGGTGATCATTTGAATGCTTTCCTGACAAAACTCCTAGGAAACGTCTATGTTCTTGTGATCATTCGAATACTACCCTGCCAAAACTCCTAGGGATCATCCATGTTCATGCAACCATTTGAATACTACCCTGCCAAAACTTCTAGGACATGTCCATGTTCAGGTTGTAAATGAGGAAGAGCTCGGCTCCTGGTAGAAGTCCATTGAGAGTACAAATTGTGTATATATATCTATGGTACAAATCGTATATATATATATATATTTATGGTACGAATGCCCTGAGGCCCTCGGCTCACACTCTGCTGTCTCGGCAGTTTGGAGACTTTCTGAGGAAACGCAGCCATGCCACATCTCTGTGACCTTTACTGAATGAGTTCTGAGGAAAATGACCCAACCGGTAGAGAGCTTCATGTCCTGCACGCCTCACTTCCTGTGTAAATATGACACTTCCTATGGGAAAGATCAGATGCAGGGCTGATGGCTTCAAAATAAGAACACTGCATCTGTTAACCAATCACATTGTCCAGATTGGATGTATTATCCAATCATCTGTTACACAGACCCTGTTGTCCATTTATTGTACCCATAATTCTGATCTATTCTCTTGTAATGTCAAAGTTACATGTGACATGTCAAAAGTAGAGAGACCAGGTAACACTTTTCCAGTTTAACACTCACTCAGCCTTCCAGGAAACTGTTGATCTCCACAGACAATAACCTAAGTGTCTGCTAAATGTCTGGAAAAAAAAACAAATGTGGCCAGAGCGTAATACTTGAAACAACAAACATGGCTCTAAAGTAATGCAAGCCCATGAGACTGGTTTGAGAATCTCTTTTTGAATCTGTTCCTGTGATATGTTGTGCACTTTTCATTCCACTGTGTGACTGACAGGGAGGATGCTAAAGAGCTAACCGTGCCGCTAACACCGTGGATCTCTGGCTGACAGTGGGATCACACCGAGCTTTTGTGGACTCATGGGTACTTTTACCATATTAACCTTCTCCTTACTGTTTATGTTTGACTTGGATATCATGACCTTTCTGTCCTCTGTTACATCAGCAAATAGTAACTGAAGTAAAACTAGGGTTGACAGAAACTGCTACCTGTGGATGACTATTCTAGCTCTTCTAGCAGCCATTGCCAGCTGCTTTTAGTTTTAGAGAACTATTGCTAGCTACTGCTAGCTATGGTGAGCTATTGTCAGCTCTAGAGGACTGCTAGCTATTGGGAACTACTGCTAGCTATAGATAGCTATTGCTAGCTACTACAGAAGTGTGGAATTCTAATAATTTGAAATTGGCTGCAGTTCACCTGAGGGCACTTGTGAAATAGTCTTCAATAAATAAGCAGAGCAGCTTAACGCCATTAAGATGTAGGTCAGTTTGGCAAACAGAGTGTTGATTATTTTGTCATATTATGTATGAAATGAAACATGATTATGGTTTTATTTGGTGCTGGCCCCCATGTAATATCTGCTAAGCTCTTCCATTCGCTAGCAACACCAACCAGCTGCTATTGAAGTTAGCTATTGGAATCATAATCGCACTCTGTCTCAACATAAGCAAGAGAGACGTGAAGCAGTTCTTGACAAACCAGTGCTGTTTGCTTGTATGGAGCAGTATGCTAGCCTAGGTTGACCTGCAGAGCAAATTCAAATTCTAGCAGTATGCCTGAAACTATTAAAAATTCCCTGGAAATAAACTTAGAATTTTGGACCAATGACCATAGGCCCCCATTGAGAAGCTCCGGCTAGAAAGTCACAGTTCTGCCAGTGAACGTTCTCCCAATTTAGAATTTTTAAGGCAGGCTGTTTTTTTTTTTTACTCCTGTGACCTACTGGGGTTCTAAAGTGGTGTTACAACTTTTAAAATTCTTGTCAAGATTTATTTACAAAACCTAACATTTTTAAGTCATATCTACAAATGGCTCCTTTTAAAGGTTATCCCTGAGAAATTGCTGAAAACCTATACAAATGTTTCTGGTTTTCTGAAGCAGATATGTTCATTACGCGCTAACTGATAAGTATTTGTTATAAATATTATTAAATTCTGAAGCATTCAACTCCTTTCCACCAACCAGAAAACACTACATTTATTGTCTGTGGGAATTAACAGTTTACCAGAATATTCAGGGAGAAGCCTGAAGAAATCTGCAATGCTCCTCTGAGCAGCTTAATCATGTGTGAGGGACTCTGGCCTTGACACTAACTCCCACCTATAGAAATGTGAGCTATAGTCGTCCAACTCACTGGCCATACCACTAACTCCCACCTATAGAAATGTGAGCTATAGTCGTCCAACTCATTGGCCATACCACTAACTCCCACCTATAGCTATAGTCGTCTGTAGTCAACTCATGCTACACAGTATGGCTAATCCTTAGACTTGCGTGAATGCCATGGTCTTTTAACTCCCAACTAAATGACCTGAAAGTCATGGTCCTTTACGCTGTAGGCAGTGGGAGCAGTAGTCCTGTCTCTCCCTGACCCTGTCCCAGGCTGCCTGCCCCAAACCCTGTGAGCGAGTCCAGTCGGTCTTCTGGTTCTCCTGTTTAATGTCTCTGGTGCAGTTGATGTCCATGTGTGCTCTGCCATTGCCTCTCTGCCTGCCTTGTTTTAACCAGAACCCAACCATGACAACAACAACAGTTCAACCCAAAATGTGCTTCTCTTTCTGTTTCTCTGTGTTTGCAGTTCAAAACAAAAAGACTGACTCATGCGTGTGTGTGTGTGTGTGTCAGGGACAACACACAGCTCGCTCGTCCTCGTCCTCACACACACATCCAGGGAACAAGAGAATGAACTTGTCCAAACACAGAGGTGACTCGAGCACCACGGCGCTGTGCTCTCGTTCTCCCTCCCCTCCCGTTGCGCTGTTGCTCAGCACAACTCAAACGGATCTCTTAACTCTCGAAGCTCTCTGTGCCACGTGACCATGTGACTGCTTGGGTACCTCTTCATGCCCTCACAAGGGGGGGAGCGGGGCTTGGATACTTGCTTCTGATGTTACTGAGAACAGAGAGACAAAAACAGCAGCAGCAACTACAGCAGCAGCAACAAGCAGCAAGTGGCCACTCCTGCTAGTGAAATGTGATGATGTGTAAGTGTGTGCTCCGTGTCTAGTGCTGTCTTAGAGATCCAGTAACAGATAAACGAGTAATCACTGCAGGCTTTCATCACCAACCCCAGAGACGGTATTGGGCTGCTGATCCCAACCTGCTCCTGGGCAGTGAGAGGGTCATACTGCGCGTCATGCCTTGATGGGCGTTTGCTGTGATGTAAACGCTGCAGTGATTATTTGCAGTGTACCACCATTAGATGGGTTAACCATGCCAGCCATACCAACCTGTCACCATGGTGACCCATATCTGTGGGCACTGTGGAGCTCTGTGCCCAAATCTGCTATGTGTTCAAAATGTGTTCCAGAGATGCTTATTGTAAAACATACCGTATGTGAAGTTAGCTTTAACACTGCCTAGAGGAGAAATGAGGCGTACACTGGAAAAAGCCTGAATGACCGTAACGTGAATGACCATAACGTAAATGACCATAACGTGAATGACCATAACGTGACAAAACAAAAGAGAAAGAATGTGATGCTTTGTCCAGGCCGTGGGCCTCTGTGGGCAGAGTGTGTGTAACCTGTTCACTGTGACCAAAGAAAGCGCTTCAACCCCCTGTGTGCTGCGTTTGTGTGTCCTCAACTCTGCTGTCCTGTTATGTCTAATCAACTGATACTGAAGACAATGTGAAGGATAGCACTAGCTCTTCTGCCAATGTGAAGGATAGCACTAGCTCTTCTGCCAGACCTAGTACAGTGTTTACCAAAGTTCTCATGGCCAGTCTCCCTTTGACAGTTACAAAAATTCTTGATTTTACCAGTAGATTGTTGGTTAGGGTTCTTTGTTTTGTTTTTGTGTTTTTCGGCCCTCAACCCAAATCGGTCGAACAATTCCACCTTGTTAGAATGCCCATGTAGTTCCACCCTGTTAGAACGCCTGCGCTGTTCCACCCTGTTAGTATGCCCCCCCCCCCCCCCCCTTTAGGGGTCTACTCCTGTGAGCTCTAGATAGTGTTTAGCTTTAGGGGTCTACTCCTGTGAGCTCTAGATAGTGTTTAGCTATAGTATTCTCCATCTAAATGATCTCTTTTTGATTTTACCACAATGCTTACCTGTTTAAATGGTTCTCTGCCGAAGTGCAGTGTCATGGACAATGTCATCTGTCTTCAGGTGGGATGCTGTAGGGGTGCGATGTGTGTGGTGGGGGTGTGTGTGGTGGGGATGGGGTGTGTTTCAGCCTCATTCTGAAGATCCACTGGTCCAGCTGCAGCTCTATCCTCAGAGCTGATCACATGACAGGAAATGACATCAGCCCCGATGCTGCACTAGCTCCTGTATGTAAGCTCCGCCCCTCTCCCTCTCTGCTGCATGTGCCTCCTCTGTGTGCTGCTCCAGTGGACCCTCGTCTCCAAACAGCAGTCCTGCTCCTCTAGGACGTCCCCCTTTAACACAGTCCTGCTCCCCTAGGATGTCCCCTTTAACACAGTCCTGCTCCTCTAGGATGTCCCCCTTTAACACAGTCCTGCTCCTCTGGGGCGTCCCCTCGTCCCCCTTTACACAGTCCAGCCCTCTCAGGATCTCCCTATCGGTCTCACGTGTGTGTGTGTGTGTGCACACGCTGCTCAGGGTCCCCCATTTCTATATCAGGGGTGTGTGTGTGTGTGTTGAAGTCCAAGCAGAGTATATGGCTGACTGATGAAGGCCTCCCGATCCCAACTGTGTGTGTGTCTGTACAGCAGCGTAGCATGACGATCGCCTCTCCTGGAGCTCTCTGGGGGATGGAGACACACACACGTGCCCTGTGGCCTCTAGGCCAACCCACACACACACGGCCCCACACACTCCTGTGGCCTCTAGGCCAACTCACACACACACACTCCACTCCGCCACACAGGTCTGTGTCCATTTTAAGGTGCTGTCCATTCCCCACGGCATCCATCTTAAGGTGCTCCCTGTAGCGTCCTCTCCACGGCGTCCATCTTAAGGTGCTCCCTATAGCGTCCATCTTAAGGTACTCCCTATAGCGTCCTCCCCACTCAACTCTGATTTGGATAGAGGCGTCTGTTAAATAAATGTAAATGTGCTGCTTACTCCCCACAACGTCCATCTTAAGGTGCTGCCCACGACATTTCATCTTAAGGTGCTGCCCACTCCTCACGACGTCCATCTTAAGGTGCTGCCCACACAGCGTCCATTTTAAGGTGCTGCCTACTCCTCACGGTGTCCATTTTAAGGTGCTGCCTACTCCTCACGGCATCCATTTTAAGGTGCTGCCCACTCCTCACAGCGTCTATTTTAAGGTGCTGCCCATGGCGTCCATCTTAATAATGTTGGGGATTGTTCCCCCAGAATGTGCCATCTATGCCCACTCTGCTTTCATGCTTTTCTCTGCCTTAATGTCCCCATCTTTGTGACCTCTGGGTTCTGCCATCTTTATTCCCAGCGCCCTTTCTGCCTGACTATGACCTGGCACCCGCCTACAGATGCATTCAACCCCTTACACCAGTCTCTGCCTCAATGCCCCTGTCTTAATGGCCTCTCTGTCTTAATGCCTACTGTGTCTGGGTGATAATTAGCTGTCCGACCAGCAGTCTTGCAGAATGCCCTGTGTGTGTGAGTATGTGGCCAGGTTCATGTCCCAAAGACGCCCACTTCAGCTGGGCCCAATGCTATGCCCCCTTACATGCCAACCACCCAGCTGGGCCCAATGCTATGCCCCCTAACATGCCAACCACCCAGCTGGGCCCAATGCTATGCCCCCTAACATGCCAACCACCCTGCTGCTCTGGCTGAGCCAGTCACTGGTGCCCCCCAACATGCCAACCTGCTGCTCTGTGCTTGTATTTCTGGATGCCATGGCTCGTGAGAGTGTGTGTGTGAGAGAGAGAGTGCTGAGATGTTCAGTGGGTTTGGAGGGCAGACCACACAGGACGCTAGTCTACACAGAGCCCTTTACAGCCTTCAATCTGAAGCCAAGTGTGACTGGACACAATCCTTTCCTGCTCACACTGACGCTCTCTCTCTCCTCTCCCCTCTCCTCTAATCTCCTCACCCTCCTTTCCTCTCTTTAATCTCTCATCATCTCTTCTCTCCACCTCTACTCATCCTCCTCTTTCATTCTTTTACTTATTCTGTTTATTCATTTCCACCTCGTCTCTCTCCCTCTCACTCTCTCTCTCACTCTCTCTCTCTCTATCCCCCCCCCCCCAGATATCCGTCTGCGTGTGCGTCCCGAGTACTCCGAGCAGGAGTCGGTCCTGCGTGCGTCCGTCTCGTCTACCAAGCGTGAGCCGCTGGCGCGTCAGCTGGACCTGTTTGGCCGTGCCAACGCCATGCTGCGGGCACGGGACCTGGGCTCCATCAACTGTGACATCAAGTTCTCCGAGGTGTCCAAGCTGGACGCGTTCTGGGCAGACTACCTGAGCGGCGCGCTGACCGAGGCGCTGAAGGACGTGTTCCTCACGGACGCGCTTCGGCGGGCCGCCGGACACCACCGCTTGCAGCTGCTGGTCAGCGTCGACCAGGACGACTACGAGCATGGACGCCGCATGCTGATGGAGCAGCTCACAGACCACTCACACCAGGTCAGTGTGTGTGTGTGTAGCTTACAGACCAGTCATACCAGCAGGGCCGCTTGGGTGCCCTAAGCACAAATGCTTGGTGGTGCCCCCGACCACCCCCTTGGTGGTCCTTGGTGGTTGTTATCATAATTGATAACAAACGCCAAAAAAGCATCCTGAAATGCAAAGCAAACTAGGCTAATAGGCTAACGTTACCTGACTAACGTTATATCTCTGATGGCTAAAAGAAATAGCAAGCCCAGTTAAAGCATAATCAGAAATAGTATTGCTAGCTAGCAACCTGAGGTAGGATTGCTAGTCTTATGCACCGATTGCTAACGTTAACAGAAAAGAGCAGAGTGTTGAATTGCATTCAATAACCCATACTCCATATCCATATCCACAACGTAAAATAACTAGCTAGCCAGCATCAATCATTTGCAACGTAACACTTGAACATGAACATGGCTAGTAGGAGCTTACGTTACAAAGTTTATTGACTGTAGTAGTATTACCTGGCATATGCATAGACATGCATACACGGAAGGGCTACAAAACTTTTTTATTTTTTTATTTAAAACATTGTCTTAACTGCAAATGATACGCGAGCATCATCTCGCTGTCTCTTCTTTTTCCTTTTTTCCGCCCCCGACTCTCTGCCAAATTCTCTGCCAAATTTGGGATTGAGGCATAATCGAACAGACCACAGGGAGGTGGGGGAGGGGGGCACTAGAGGGAGACTGGAGAGAGGGCCGCACAGGAGATTCACCTTTTTCTCGACTAATTTGGTCTAGGCCTATATTACTTTTGTATTGCTTTTGCATATTAACATGCTTTAGACATATTTTATTTGTTATTTATACTAGTAGCCTATTGTGGTGATTTTTCACGACGCTATAAATATATATATACTACTTGTTTTTCCATTTTCCATTTCACCTCCAAAATAGAATAATGAATGAACACAAAAGTACACCCCACCCGTACCGTTTCAGGTAAAATTACTGCAATAAAATTATGCTTATTAAATGGTTTCCCCAAATCACTTTTCACTTTATTATTGGTTATCGTATCGGTATCGGCCACAACAAACCAATAAATATCGGTTATCATTATCGGCCCTAAAATTCCATATCGGTGCATCTCTAGATAAAATCCTTTCATTGAGCTGCGCTTTTTACACACGCAGCCTTTCCTTGCCCTGCCCGCTCTCTCTCGTAACGAGCTCGCTGCAATATTCACGATTGTTGCAGGATTGTTGTTGCCACATAGAAGCATTGCATAGACACTGCGGGCTAAATTGCTATTAAA
This sequence comes from Alosa sapidissima, assembly GCF_018492685.1. NCBI lineage: Eukaryota > Metazoa > Chordata > Actinopteri > Clupeiformes > Clupeidae > Alosa > Alosa sapidissima. The sequence goes on from NC_055966.1 coordinate 12,820,945, forward strand.
TCCGCTTAGCATCGTGACCATGCTGCGCAAATTTGTTCAAAACTGCTGCATTAAAGTTAGGCTAACTCTGCTAAGGTCTTATCACAACATACACTGAGGAGATTAAACTAAGTTAGGTTATGCAATCAAGCAGTATCTCAAAGCTAACGTTAGAATACTGTTTGGATGTCGAATTTAGCATGATTACTTACAGCTGCTTGTCAATTTCGTTACTCATGCAGGGATCATTTTATTGACTCTGACACTGAATGTTTGCAAAATCCCGATGTAAATGGAAAAGTGTTTTCCAAGACTCAAAAGTGCTTGTCCCAAGGAGAAGTACGAACCGTTATTTGAACTAACTACATTATGAATTGCATCCACACATCAGCAGGCTTTTAACTGTGTTAGTGTTACAATTACAAGGGTTCCCTCACGAACGTCTTAAATTGACAGGCACTCAATTAGCCCTATACTACTGAACTATACTACTTTATTGAATGCTACCTCTGACTAAGAATGCATTACTTTGCGCTTGTATAGTCTTTTATTTTGGATTTTTAAGAGCAATAAACATATATTCCAATGTTAAGGAATTCATGTTTTTTCATTCAGATATGTAAATCAACATGTATAAATTGCTATTAGTCAATTAATGAGGAGATAATCGATTGAATCGAATCGGACTGAAAAAAAAATGAATCGTTAGATTAATCGATGCATCGAAAAAATAATATGTGAAAACTGTTATTTGTCTTTGGTTCCCTGCCCTGCTAGTTTATCGTACTTTTTTTAATCTCTCTGAGTTTTGTGGAAATTATTGGTGAAATCAGACCAGGCCATCGGTAAAAAATGTCACAGCACACCACCATGTTATTAAACATAAGTCATAAGATGTATTGCCGTATATATATCTATGTGTATTGCCCGAATGCTGCTACTGCTTGTTGGCTATTTTAGAATGCCTGATGGCCTGGTCTGTTTTTACCAATAATTTCCACAAAACTCAGAGAGATTAAAAAAAATACGATAAACTAGCAGGGCAGGGAACCAAAGACAAATGACAGTTTTCACATAGATGCCGATCCAGACATCTTCACCAAACCACCAACTCAAACACAGCTTCAAGCTAGCATACAATCTAGTAGTAACCAAGCAGACACTGCAGTCTGCAAGCAGTACAAAAACACTTTTTTTATATAGAAAAGGGCCAGATAACAAACATCTATTACAAGTCTATGTTATCAAATAAACATGAAACAAAACTTACCAATTCCTGCATAGGCTCAGCTACGTGCAGAGCTATCTGACGTTATGTGCATCTTGCTAACATGTAGTCCAGCTGACACTGTAACGTTACATTAGCCTATATTATTTTGCTTATCGATATATATTTTTTTAAACAAAAACGGTCAATTTACTGTTCATAACTATAACCATAGCCATCTCAGTGTGACATGTAGCCTACTTTTCCAGTGAATGTCAGTCTGTCTGACTGAGAAGATGCTCATGAAGTTCCTCCATTCCTCACGTCAAAAAGACAGCGTCAAAATTCGTGATGAACGGTTCCGGGTATTCTTTTCGAACATTGCGTTCCCAACTGCAGCCAGACCTGCCTACCCCACCATAACAGGTCTACTTGATTGGCTAATCAGTCAGATGTAGCCATCAATCAACCCGAATCCAAACATATGATTTCTAATGGTTGCTTAGGTACCAAAAACGCAGTGATTCCTTGTGAAGGCCTGATGCGGGCGATTGGATAAAAATGTTTCACACCCCCTCACTATTTGTTCACACAATCTGTCAATCAAATTACATATCGGACTACGGTAGGATATGGTAGTAGTCAAGAACGATCGGGGAAGGAGACGCAGAAGCAAATAATAAATGCTAAAGTACAATGTTATTAAAGATACTATTATTTTTCATTCATTTCAAAATAGTTAGGCCTTCAGAGAAGGCCTTGAAGGCCCTGACGGTCCGCCACTGGTGATGATAATGATGATGATGATGGTGATGATGTGTACATCTCTGTCTCCTCTTTGTGGTGATGGTGGTGGTGGTGATGATTATGAAGATGTTCACATCTCTGTCTCCTCTGTGTGTTGTGCCCAGGTCCCAGCTGGACGTGAGGAAGCTCACTGGTGACGACACAGCAGGAGGATTTTTATTTTTGACCTCTGACCTCTTCCATTGGTACTATGGTGACGCTGACGAGAGGCTACATCATGTCAGACCACAGCAGAGGCCAAACTGCTGTGTTTGTGTGTCTGTGTGTGTGTGGTGATGCTGAGAGACTGTGTCGTCAGACTGCACAAGAGGCCAAACTGCTGTGTGTGTGTCCATACTGATTAAGTATCCTTACACCGTAGAGAGAGAGAGAGAGAGAGAGACATAGAGTGTGTGTGTGTGTGTGCGAGAGTGAGTGGGTGGGATGTGTGGTGAAACTACTGCCAAACTTCCACGATAACTGGAAGCAGGGCCATGGGCCGTATGTGTGTGTTCTGTAATGGGGGGGGGGGGGGGTTCTTGGTATTGTACAGCAGCTGGGTGTTCTAATTAGACTGATTAGTCTGGTTTCTGGTCCTTTGTGTTTGATTTGGGAATAATCGCCTTCATCTCGAGTCTGTGCTCAGTATTGCCCCCTGTAGGAGGGGGGCCTCTCCCGCCTCTACGGTGCATTACAACAGGAAAGAATGATTGAAGAAGTATTTGATGTCTTTTTTTCTGGAAATATATAGTCATGCACTTTGTTGTACTTAATTAAATCTTAATTAAATATGTTTGTGTACGTTTAAAATAGTTTCAGATAAAGTCAATCTTTATCAGCCAAAGGAGTGTCTTGTCTTCCTCGTGTCCATGTTCTTCTGAAGGGGACCAATAAAAACGGTATCTACTTTAGTGGCCTTGCAGGCTGAGGCTGTGTAGCACACACTCAAAGCCTTCTGTGTCAGTCACCTACTGTCTGCATCACATGTGAGGCACAACAGCTTGTCTTTCATCACCAATTCTGGTTGGCCAGTGACCACTGTAGTGAACCAGTGGGCTACATACGGCATGGCGAGGGTAGTGGGGTGGTCATGGTAAGACCCTCAGGCCCAGTGGTGTAGTCTACGTGATACGCAGGACTATGCAGTATACCCACTTAAAAAGCATCACGATCTCAGTATACCTACTTAAAATAGGCAAGGATACATATTAATATTTGGGGTTGATCACAGTATACCCACTACAGCTAACTAGACTACACCACAGTATACCCACTACAGCTAACTAGACTACACCACAGTATACAGCTAACTAGACTACACCACAGTATACCCACTACAGCTAACTAGACTACACCACAGTATACAGCTAACTAGACTACACCACAGTATAACTAAAGGTGCTACTACAGCTAACTAGACTATAACAGAGTATATTTAAAAAACAAACAAGTTGACCAAAGTGCTGTAAAATAAAATAAAAAAATAAACAATAGTAAAATAATAGTATAAAATAATAATAATACAGAGTAGATCTCAGATCAAAGCAATAATAATAATAATACTAATAAGATTATATACTAGGTAATAATCTAAAATCTAAAGTATGGTAGTGGTGTGTGTTCTTTCTTTAAAAGAAAGCTTAAACTGATTTAAAAGCTATAGAGTAGAAATTTGCTTTGAGATGAGATTTGAAAATATTTAGCGAAGGGGCTAGTCTAATGTGGGGAGGGGGATTGTTTCAAAGTTTGGGGCAGTAGCAGCAAAACCACGGTCTCCATAACATTTAAATTTGGTTTTGGGAACAGTCAGCAGAAATAGATCAGAAGATCTAATATTTCTTACAGGAGAGTATTTATGTAATCGGTCAGTGAGATAGCTGGGGGCTTTGCCATTTAAGCATTTAAAGGTTGTTAGCAAAATGTTAAAGTTGGACGAATGAACAGGAATGATAAGGGATCAGATTCCAAAAATAATTCCGTGGAAATGCATGGATTCCAGTTGCTTCCAGTAGTGATTTATTTGCATGCAAATAAAAACAGTGGCTGATGCCCAAGGCACCCCCTTTGAAAACCTGTTGGTAGCATATAGCGCCAGATTTCGGAGTGCAGGGGACAAGCCGAGATGAGTTATGAGACATACGTTCACACTCGGTATCATGTTTCAACACACTTTAGGTCAATATCTCCTTTAAGAGGCGAGCTGCGAACTGCGAGCTGAGACCAACATGCAGGAGTTATAGTAGTCCAGTCTGGTTGTTATGAAGGCATGGATTACTTTTTCAAAGACCACAAAAGTCAGGAAAGGCTTGATTTTAGATATGTGTTTCTTAACTGGAAGAAACTAGCTTTGACTACGGACCTGTTTGTCAAAAATAAGATCTCCGTCCATGATCACACCCAGGCTCTTTACAGAGGGCTTTCCATAGGGCCTCAGGGAGTCAAAGTCCTAATAGGAGGACTTCAGTTTGACTTCAGTTTTGTTGTTCAAAACTGAAGTCCTCCTTCAAAAAATATAAGGCCATCCAGGCTTTAACATCATCATGACAGTCTAGGAGAGGTTTTAATGAGTCCTGACCTTTCAGGGGAAGGTAAATTTGAGTGTCATCTGCATAGCAGTGGAAAGAGATAGGCTAGGCTGCCATATTTTCTAAGGATGGAGCCTAAAGGGAGCATATAGAGGGCCAAGAGGATGGACGCGAGGGCAGATTAGATTACTAGGCTACATTAGTTTCTAATAAAGTTGAAAAGGCTTACATGAAGCATGAAAATAATGAGTTTTCATATTAACAAAAAACTTAAACGTAACCTCCTCCAAACCATAACTTTATGCCCATTATTATGAATTTATCTGATTTATTTATAGGTCTATTCTTTTCCCATTTGCACAGTCATGGAGTTGACCAGGTTTACATTTCACTGTTAATCACAAATAAATAGTAGGCTAGCCTACTATAGAATAACTATTCTGCATTGGTTTGGAGTCCCTAGGTCACATGGCTTGGGAGGTATTGAAAAAAAGGAGATCGTTTCTTATAGGAAATAATGTATTTTCTTTAAAATATTAGTATAAATACAGTGACTATAAAAAGAGGTGTGTCTGATGAGTCTCATAAAGGATAACTGTTCTGCATTGGTTTGGCGTCACTAGGTCATATGGCTTGGGAGGTATTGAAAAAAGGAGTCTGTTTCTTTCTATGAAATAATGTATTTTCTTTAAAAAATTCATATAAAATACAGCGTGCATACAGTCACTATAAAAAGAGCTGTGTCTGATGAGTCCCATATAGGATACTTATTCTGCATTGGTTTGGAGTCACTAGGTCATATGGCTTGGGAGGTATTGAAAAAATGAGTCTGTTTCTTTCAATGAAATAATGTATTTTCTTTAAAGAAAATTCATATAAAATACAGCGTGCATACAGTCGCTATAAAAAGAGGTGTGTTTGATGAGTCCCATATAGGATAACTATTCTGCATTGGTTTGGAGTCACTAGGTCACATGATGTCAAAGCTATTGACAAAAAAGACTATGAAGGTAATTCAGAAGGTATTTTATAGACGGTCCCTAAGTAGGTCGGCTGGGAGCAAGTAGACAGGTCATCTGTTTGTACATTGTCTGCAAACACGGGGTGAAACCGCTTGCATTTAAAAAAATGAATATCTGTCGAATATCCAAATATCAAACTAACTTCACCTCGGTCCTAAAGTGTACCAATTTGCTATTATAACCACTCGCGAATTTTAGCCCTAGGCCTACTAAATAAGAAATAGCCACATAAAACGTTTCCGTAACTGATTGGTGAAGTTTGTAGCCTAACCTACTTATGCCTAAACCAAATTGGATAGAAACTTTAAATAGGCTATAGAGTATGAAATGTCATGTATTTTCTGAACATAGACGGATTTCTAACGACAGTTAGATTAAAATATATGAGCAAGAAAGCGCATCGCATCGCTACTTGACCTCTTACTGATAGCGTAGACTACCCGAGCCTAGGCTACCACATAGCCCTAGACCTTCTACACTATTATTAACCAAAGTGTTATTAACAGCAGCGTGTTTTGGTGATAGAGTTTCTAAAAGGTTTGATTTCATATTATGCGCATTTTACGGTTTCCTCGGCAACAAATACATTCCAGTCGGGTGTAATAATGACTGACGCAACACAATGTTCCACTCACGCGCCGTCTTAACGGCTGAACTTTGTTGTCGTTTCTTATCTCTCGAGTGACGATGGAGAACAGTCAGGGGGACAAAGTCCCCACTAAAATCGTGATCGGGCCGCCGTTGCCGCCCGGAGGCACGGCATCTTTGAGCAGGCTGCGTGAGAGTCTGGAGCTGGGAGAAGTAGTGGGAGATCCCAGTGTTCCTCTGCCCAGCCAAGATCAGCCGGACCCTCAGCAGGAAGTGTGCTCTGTCCGTCAAAACAGACGCAACACGTCAGAGGTGTGTAAGGACCTGGAGGCCCAACTCAGAGGACTGAGCACTGAAGATGCCCTGCTGCCCGAGACCCTCACTAGAGACACAGAGACCCTCATTACAGAGCCAGAGATCCCTGAGACTTTCACTGAAACCGCTGTCCATGGTGCTGAAGCTGGTGAGAGCCTCTCTGATCAGGCAATGGTGCTGGATGAAAGGAGAGCTCTCTCTGGAGATGTGGAGGACAGCCAGGACATTGGTGAGCAGCGGTGTGCGGGAAGCCCTGTGCCTGATTTACCCCCTCTGGAACAGCCTGAGCTCTGGCTGCCCTGCGAGCAGTGGCCAGCTCCACCCTGCCAGCCCAGCGGAGACTCCCGCCCAGCCTCTGCGGAATCGGCCACCAGCAGCGCAGAAAGCGACGAGTACTCCTCTCCGTTTGAAGAGCTGCTGCTACCCCCCTCGGACTTCGACTACCACGAGCTTCTGTCCAGCACTCAGTGGACGCAGCAGGAGTACGCTGCCCCGCAGTGGCAGGAGGTGGAGCCATGTGCCTCCAGCGGTCCTCTGGCAGAGGAGAGCGGCGCTCCGGCCCTGCTGCAGGTCTCAGATGTCCAGCTCCATGTCATGGAGCAGCAGCCTGGAGCTGGCACCTTGGCGGAGGATACTGCCCCGTGCCAGCTGCTGTTTGAGCCCCAGTGGCCCCTCTCGGCCCTCGCATCTGCCCTGGGCCCCCAGGTCCTGCTGGACGAGGAGTCGGACGCGGACAATGCAGCCTTCATGCCCCAGACCGGCAGTGAGGAGTGTGAGAAGCTGTGTGTTCAGGTCCAGGAGCCCAGTGCCCAGGGCTACGCCCGCCTGGTGCCCCCGCCTGCGGACGCTGAGGCCAACAGGAGCGCTGGCACCGCCTGGTGCTGCCTGTCCTTCCTCCTCTGTGCCAAGCGTGAGCCGCAGCAATGAAGACCGTTTACTTTTTACCACTAACGTTAAATATGCCCATGAAAGATATATTTTATCAGCTAAGCCAGGGCGGTTGTTGTGTTTTCATTTTGCTTTATCATAGCTGTATATGGTCAAAATCATTTAAATTTGGCTCCTCAGAGCAAAGACGCCAGACAAATCAAATAAATATGACTGAATATACAAATGTATGACTGTTCACTGATGTCTTTGGTGATAAGGGGTTTAACTTAATGTACAATTATTATTTAACATAAACAGAGATCCATGATAATGTTTAAAGCCTAGTTCATTTCGATGGCTTTGAGTCTAGCCTAGATGTAAAAAGCAGCGCTCTTTAAGTGAAGTATTTTAAATGGGCAGTCAGGGATTTTACGCGATTTCAAGCCCATAACATTTTTTGTCACATTCAGCAATCATCTCCTCACGACCGCTAGCTGCCCCATTCCATGAGTAGGTAGCCTACTGCAAAAAAAAACGGTCTCTGGAAAAACAAAAAGTGGGGGCAGCCTGTCTCCCAAACAAAAACGAGACCTGGAATATAGACGGTGGGATGAGCTACCTCTCTGGCGTGTTTAATATTTAATATAATTTATATATATAATATTTAATATAATGTAGATTACGTTTGTTTTTTGCACAAAGGCGTCTGCTAATTAATTTAAATATAAACCTCTAGAATCTTTGGGAAAAACTGCTGTCCCCTCATCAACATACGGGCTGCAGTGGACCGTCCAAGAGGATGCCACCTGAACAAAACCGTTTGAAGTGGTTTGGATGTGTCTATGTTTATGTCCGCGCATAGAGTAAAGTAGCAGTAGCGCTCCTGCCGGTCGGAGCCGTACACACGGAGCTCTGCCACCAGGGGGCGGAATTGCTGTGTTTCTCGCAGCGCGTCTCGACAATGGCTTCTATTCTGTGCAGACCAGACAACTGTGGGGTAGGCTTATAATATCAATGGCCTTTCTAGCGGTAAACAACGTTGTTGTGTCGAGACTCTCTGTCGTGATACTGTAGCCTAGATTGTTGCCTGGTGAATGTCAGAACGAAGCAGACACCAACTTTAGCCTGCTGGTGTTGTGGCAACAGGCTAAATGTTGTGTAATGATGATAGTAATTAACCAGAACTCTACTTTAGATGTCAGGTGGTAGACTAGGTAGGATATGAGTTATTTGTTTTACTGCTTTAACATTGATTGAACAAGGTTGTTAACAACATAAAGATTTTCATATGAAGGTCCGTCCATCCTCTTCTCCAAATGTCCACTTTTCACCCCTCGCGCGAACGTGCCTTCTTTTCTTTTCCTTTCAGCAGCACAACCAGCCTGTCGTCATGGTAACTACTAATGGTCGCGGAGGAGAGGAAGGCGGAGGACAATAAGTGACGGACGGACGGACGGATGGCCAGGGGAAGGGCAGTTACTCCGCGTTACTAACCCACCCCCTCAGTGTTTTGCTCGGTCCAACCCCCCCCCCCCCCCCCCCCCACACACACACACACACATCTCTGCCTCTCCGACTCCCACGCATTCCCATCCTTCCTCCAATACCTCACTCTGTTTTTCGTCTTGCGCTTCTCCTGGCTGCTCGCGCGTATGGCGAAGACGGTGGCTCATCGCTGGAAAAGCGGGTAAAAAAATCCCTACCGAGGGAGGGAGGGGGCAGGAGGCTGATGCACACTTTAGTTTGCTGAATACTGAATACTGATTGGCTGTTTGCATATGCTCCGCGTCACCCGTCCCTCCCCAACCCTCCCCTCCTTTTCTTTTTCCCGTTCCCTCTCTCTCCTCTTCTCCTCCTCTCATCATCTCTTCCCTCCCGCTCTTCCTCTCTCTCTCTCTCTCTCTCTCTCTCTCTCTCTCTCTCTCTCTCTGTGCTAGGCTACTTCTGAATCGCCCAGATAGCCGAAACGAGATCGAAATCTGCCCTTTAAAATTTGCTCTAGCAACAATGTAGCTACTCTGTCAATATCATAGAAGGAAAAGAGAAACAGACTGAGATTCTGTTCGGTAGCGTACCGACTGATTTTTTTTAATAACGTGTCTGTTCCTCCCTCTTCATCCCTCACGCGCTGCGGTGCGGCCTGTTATGCATGTGGTCTGCACGCTTTAATAAAACAGGCTGTTTGAACGAGGTGCCACAGTAAGCTACGTAGCCTTGTGAAGTATCTTGAATGATATTCCCCGATTACTAGACCATCTTCAAGGGTCCACCAGACGCCGAAATGTCAGCCTGTGGATAGTTGTGTGCCGTAAACTGAGCGAACACCTCGTTGCACGCGTCTCTTGTGTTTTGGTATTTTAATACAAGGAGCAATTGTAATCCATTTTAAATTCCTATTCAGCCATCAGTTGTCTTTTCAGAGGTGGCTGCGAATCTGCTCACCATCTGACTCGTCGTCCCCGCACAGACGCGTGCCCATGGTCTCTTTATTCCGCTCTGTGAACAAATGTCAATTACCCCCATTAGAACGCGTCCCTGCCGTGCGATCTGGAATCGATGGAGGTCGATTTTTGTTCCGTGGTGAGTCCTTAATAACCAGCACATAAAGACAGGCGGCTTGTGTCACCAGCCGATATGTTTGGTATCCGTCAAAAGAAAATCGATGTACAGACTGAGTTAATTATTAGCAAATCAATTAAGAAGAGGGAATAGGAGGTTTTACAGGCGTCAGCGAGAGACCGCGCCTTCCGCGCACTCTCAGGACATCCTGCCTGGCGTCGCCCTCTGTCTCTGGATAGCTGGGCCATTCTGGGACCAGGGTATTACTGAGTAGAGCCGCCTTGATCCTGTACCAGTACCCACATCCCTGCCGAGCATCGCTGCCATTTTCGGCCCAGCCAGGAGTCTGATTGTGGGGACTGGAGGACAGTGGAGCCTCGCTGTGTTCTGCGCTTTTTCGTTTTTAAAATTGAAATGCGTCATTACGCCCAGGCAAAACACAACGTGTGTAGCACATATCTGTGATCACAAAGCACTCATATATTTTTCAGAGGTTGGAGACACCTTTAATATTAGGCCCACTTTTATATTATGGGATCAATTATAGGCTACAGTCATTTAATTGGCGCCTAACTCACCCCTGAGGTACCCAGGGTTCTCATAACTCACCCCGGAGGTACCTAGGGTTCTCTCAGGTAGTGTCCGCCCACTGCATAGCTGTCACAACTGCCCAGGTGTCGGTCTAACCGGGTCGAAGACTGCTCGGTTGCAGGGCCAGGCCTGTCCGGTGCTGGTCGTTGGATACCAGACGACGAAACGGCGGTTTAAACACGGGAGCGCGGGAGCTGTACATAGCTGTGAGCATCGTCTTGCCTCGTCATTGTTAGACCAGTCGCCTCCAAAGGCCACAGATGTCGATAAGACCAACCTAAAAAAGCGTGTACAACTGCGTGTAGGTCTATGAACCACGTGACGTGCCGTCACCAAACTAGTGAAACTCGTTTACAACCAAATCGAGCTGGAGGAGCTTCAAGAAAGGCCTCGTCTCGGTGGACACACCTGACCCTGCGACATCTCACATTTAGTCTACATTTACACGGATTAATTTAGCTGACGCTCTTATTCAAATGGGGAATAAATAGCATTCAAGCTACTCATCAAAAAGAGACCTTAGAGTGACAATAAGTACGATCTTTGAAGTACAACCTCCATATACCAAACAGGAGCACCAGACAAAATGCAGATCATCTACAGCAGCGCAGAAGTCGGAAGTCACGACCGTTCAGAGACCGAAACAATTAGCCTAACTACAGTTTGTTCCTGATATCTATATTGATCATTTGAAATAATAAAAAGTAGTTATGAATGAAAAGCAACTGTGATAAGTATGTTTTCTTTAGAGGATAATGTTTTCAAATGTTACGTTTAACCTATTTTCTTTTCAACTCCTTTTTAAATGATTTAGGCCTACTGACTTATTGAATATCTTTATTAAAACCAC
>NC_055966.1:12839736-12864736 GCF_018492685.1 Alosa sapidissima
GCCTGAAAAGTTGGGGGTTTGATTCCCGGCTTTCACTGTTGTGTCAATGACCTTCAATTTAATTGACATGTGTACGTCGCTTGTCTGCTAAATGAATGAATGTGAATGAAATCTTTACAATTCATTTGAAAATGTATTGCAAGGCCTAGAAAGTCCTCAGTTTAGATAAGCTCACAAAATATCATTAACTAACCACATATAACTCCTGAGTTAATCATGAATTATAGTATTCGGAAATGGTTTATAAAATATGTATCCTCACCCTAACTAATCATTAGTGCATGTGTATGTAACAACGGAAATATTGGAAATAATGGAAATATTACTTCATCAACAAAATATTGCATAATTTAGTGTTAACAATGATGTATAAACATATTTTAGATATAGAATTATTTACTATGAACAAACCATTTATAACTGAGTGTACAAATACTTTATTTATGAGAATTAACATAGGAGCAATGCTTTACAAATGATGAACAAAGCATTTTGTAATAGTTTGCAACTGGTTTATAATAGAAAAAGATGTCATTTATAAGTGGTTGTTTCATTATTTATTAAGTATAAATCATGTACTTACAAACATATTTTTTGGATAGGCTTATTTACTATGAACAAACCATTTATAACTGTGTGAACAAATGCTTTACTGATGATAAATTATGTATGAACAAGAAATGACTAATGATGACCAAACCATTAACTAATAAGTAACAAAGGCTTAATAAATAATGAATTGTGTGTAGTTATTATAAAGTGTTACCATATTTTTTATTGTCATTACTGTAATAATAGTTGAAAATCAGCTGAAATTGTAGGCTATTTAAATATTATGTCATGATGTTAGTTCTAAACCTAACTGACTGTCTGCATACTGTTTTGCACTTTCGTCCATCTAGATACCGTTTGCATTGGTTAAGGAAGCCAATTACACCTCAGACCTGGCAGAACAGCATGGCTCCCATTCCGAAGAAGCAAGACATTGTCCACTACAGTTTTTTTCAACTGCTTACACACTAAATCTTTGCTTGTCACACAATTTTCTAAACATGTCTTCCACACATCATAACCCCACACCAAACCCCACACCAAATCTGCAAAACCATACACTAATTCTCAGTGTTTGACTCAGTTTTCAATTTACAAAAAAAAAACATTTTGCAAAACACCACACACAATTTTCTACTTACAGTAACACACAAAAATCTAACAGGAAGTAACTTGATTTAATTTTTCAAACACAACCCATCAAAATGCCACACTAAATCACCAGTGCTTCACTCTCTCTCTCTTCACATGTATAAACACTCATTACTTTACTGAACACCATCCAATCATTGCCTTAGTATAGGCCTATGAATAAATATACATATGTAGGTATGGACCCTTTCAATCTGGCCCTAGAGGATTTCCGGATGAAATGTTCAGAACCTATGCAAGGAAAATGACAGTAATCAGACTTTAGCTTACAGTAATGTTCTACAAAAAGTTGACTTTTTTACTATACTTCTGTGTCCCCAGGTTACCATTAGCTCAATACATTTTTCTATAGACCTACTGTATGAATACATACACAACCCCCCCCCCCCCCCCACACACACACACACACACACACACAAACATAAACACACACACACACACAAACACACACACTTTTATTTGGAAAAAGCAAAGTAATTTGATAGTACTCAGTCATTTCCATCTTAGGCAAAATCAGCTTTTTCAGAACTACTAATACTGTATTCGCAACAGCAAATTGTTTGGGAAAAATCAATATTTTTGGTTTCAATATTGCTTGCATTTTTACTGTGTATTTCAACTTCTCTCTGTAGATACCGTAACTTTCACTCTTGTATGGAAATACATAAAGCCTATGAAAGACAGAAGAGCGTTAAGTTTTGAGCAACAGTGTGTACATGATGTATCCAAAATGTCATATTATGACAAAAGTGTTTGTAATGTGAGGCGAATGTTTGCTTTAAAGATGTGTTTATGACATTTTGAATGTTGTGTGTCATTTTGCTGAAGATTTTAGGCATTTTGCATTTTGTGTAAGCAATTGTGGGTTTTGTGTGTGGAGTTTTGAAAAATAGACACAGAGTTTTGAAAATGTGTGTGAACAGTTGTAAAAAAAACTGTAATAGCTGCCTTGAAAGAAACTGTGAAAACACTTAAAAAGGACGCCTGACCTTGGACCTTACCCAATCCCTTTAGCCATACTGGAAAAATAACAGTAATGTTATTTTGTCACTTTTGTTTGTTTAATGTGGTCTGCCATTCGATTTTCTCATAATAAAGTGCTGCGAGTTGGTCATTACTATTTTACAGTATGGTACGGTACCCATGAGAGGAAAAAAACATTTGTGCAGTACAGTAAGGTACATACACAATCTTACAAAATGTGATGTTTGCCTTGGCTTTACCATTTACCACTTTTTAGTAAAAATGTTACAATTAATATATTTTTTAGTTGAGATCGCAATTTGAACTAGTTTTTCTCGATCATTTTGATGCTCTGACATCACATTCTCAAAACAGTTACTGTAACACCTGTGTCTGAACAAAAGCACTCTGGCCAAAATGACACATTTTGCTTGCAAAAGGCTGTTACTCTCAAAACACTTACCTTTTTTTCCGGACTAGAAGTTGCTCCAGAGTATAAGTCGCATCAGTCAAAATATGCGTCATGAACAGGAAAAAACATATATAAGTCGCACCGGACTATAGGTCGCATTTATTTAGAAATGTATTTCACAAAATCCAAAACCAAAAACAGACAGAGGCTATGTAACTGGACTATTGAGGCCAAAAAGATTAATGTTATGAAGACGAAGGAGTAAAGGCAGCCAAGAGGTAGCCTGGCTAACGTCAGACCACATCTCATTGAGATGGGGTCTGGGAACTAGACATTCATTTTCTCGTATTTGAAACGTGGCTTACGAATGCCCAGAGCCGTTTATTGGGCACTCCGAATGTCTATCAAATGCGTCTGTACATAGTACATAACGGCTTCGGTGTGTTGTCATCGTCTTGCTGCCCTCCTTGAGGTGAAAACGAAGTCCATAGAATCCAGGCTGCCTAGCAGCGTGAATAAAATCGCGCGTGTAAGGCAGCATGGGAAAACCCAGGAGGGACGGAAGGTAATTGTAAAGCAATTTAGGCTACAAAAGACTCACTGAAAGAAAAAATGCTGATGTGGTACACCACAAGCCGGCAGCAGATTATTTGCTCACGAGAGAGAAAAAGATGCGGTTTTAAAAGGACGTGCATGCAGACTGAAACTGCAGCAAGCAGGTGATATTTAGAAATTTATTTCACAAAATCCAAGACCAAGAACAGACAGACTGTGTAACTGGACACATAGAGGCCAAAAATATTGAGAATTCTTCTGGGAATACAATGAAGACGATGGAGTGAATAGTGGCAAGCTGAGGCAAGCCGAAGGCTACGAGGGCCCAGTGCTAAAACAGAACAGATTCACTGAACAGAAATGCTGCTGTGGTACATGAAAATTTAGCTAAAAATGTGGAGAGTGCAATGCAATCAAGCATTTTGGGCGACATGAAAGCACAAGCCGGCAGCAGAGCAAATTTTCAGGAGGCTACCTCCCAGAAGGAGAGAGAAAAAGATGCACGATTTAAAAGAACATGCAGAGGAAGGAGTGAATGGCTGCCAGCTGAGGCGAGCCGGGCGATAAAGGAGGCTGCCAACGAGGGCCCAACGCTAATTGTAAAGCAATTTACAAAAGATTCACTGTCATGAATATTAAGAAAAGTTAATAAAATTATATATGGAGTATAACTGAACAAATGAAAAAGATTTTAGACCAATAGTGGCAAAATATTGGGCAATTTGTTTGCAACCCGCCAGCGGACCGCCAGAGAATCGATGAGCAAAATGCCAGCGGACCGCCAGCTATGCCCCCAATGGACCAACAGTGGTCCGCCAGCCTCTTGCTATCTGGGTAGCATGTGTCACAACTAGTGTGTACTACTAGCATGTGTCACAACTAGCAGGTGTTATTACGTGCATGTGTCACAACTACCATGAACTACTACCAGAGCCCGTTCCACTGGGGGCGATCGTGGGCGAGTGCAAAATGAATGAGGGTCTATGGAGCTAGAAGGCTAAATTTGTCTCTTTCGCCTGATTGTTGTTTTTGTAGTTTCTGCAAGTTCAATATAGATTATAGGTCAAAGGTTGAATGAAGGATCCATGACAGCACTATGCTATAGCAGCATAACTAAGGCACCCTTCACCATGCCTTAGTTATACTGCAATAGCATAGTGCTGTCATGGACTTTTCATGTGTCACGCCGTACAACCCCTCCTCTCTCCCCTTCCCTCTCTCTCAACTCTCCTTCTACCATTGATATACTTATTGATATTACCCATTTTGATTTATAGTAATACTAACCCACTCTATCTCTCACTTTCCTCCCCTCTTACCTCACTTGTGAGGTATACCATCACCAGTCATCAGCCATCCTTGTTGTTTGGCCCTCATCTCACTAATCTCACCTGAAGTTCCATCCCTACGACTGCCCTATCATTGCCTATTCCTGTCCCCCTGCCTGGATTCCTGGCCCGTGCAGCCTAGCTGTTATGTTAAGGTTATTGCTGATTCAGGAGACAACGATGACACCAGGTTCAAGCATGAGTTGTTTACTTTAGAACTCCTGAAACTTCCTGTGTGCCCCCCAACAGGGGTCCGTGTACAACCAAGCACATCACATGCAAACCCTGTTTACAGAACACCTCCCCCTTTTAAGTGAGAACTTCATTTACATTCAAAATCTCTATAGAGGAAGATAACATTTCCCTTACAGTTACATGACATTTTTCTCTCAACATTTCTTTTTTCTTTTTATAAGTTCATACGCTCTGGTGGACGTGACGCTCGGCCTGATGAGGTCACATAAGGTGTGTCCTTAAAATCAGGCTGCTTGGTGACTGACCTGTCCTGAGCAGTGTGTGTGTGTGTATCAGCTCGACCTGGCTCAGTGTGTGTGTATCAGCTCGACCTGGCTTAGTAGTCGTGACAGGTAAGTTGTGTATTATACGCATGTGTGTGCGATTCCTCCGAACCTGATCTTCCTCTGTGTGTATTATGTAGGACCTAGGAGTTGGAGCATGTTGAATAACAGTCCCTTCAGTCTTCTCTCGGGGTAGCCATACTTTTTGGCCGGGACGTAGGGCTGGAAGAGGACGGGACCGATGACGACGATCGTAGATACGCTGTTGTTTCTCCTTTGCCCATGTCTCCACCTTTTTAACTCCTTTAATGTTTGGCCAACGAGGGTTGAGATGTACTGGGAGCTGCGGTATAGTTGTTCGTAGTTGTCTCCCCATGAGGAGTTGGGTGGGGGAATAGACATTTTCCAGAGGTGTGGCTCTGTATGTCAACAAGGCTTTAGTTTTCTCGGTTCCACCTTTCCACAGACCTTTTACCGTGGCCACGGCTCGTTCCGCCTCCCCATTAGCTTGCGGGTATCTTGGGCTGCTGGTAATATGCATGAACCCATTCTAACCCTATTCTTTGGCGAAATCTTTGAAGAGTGTGCAGTACTGCGGCCCATTGTCTGACACCACTGTCTGTGGAATTCCATGTCGGCTGAAGGTTTCTTTGAAGGCTGCGATCACTGTATTGGCAGAGGCAACATTGAGTTGGGCCACTTCAATGTAACGTGAGAAATAGTCAATTAATAGGAGATAAATCTTTTTCTCCCAAAAGAACAAATCTGACCCAACCCGCTGCCAGGGTCTGTCCTGTACATGGGTGGTCATCAAAAGCTCCCTGTGCTCTGCCCTGTGTTGGGAACAGATGTTGCAACTCTCTACTAGCTGACTGATGTGTACCGATAGGCCCGGCCACCAGACCGACTGGCGGGCCCGTGCTCTGCACTTGACGATACCTTGATGCCCACTGTGTAGATCTTTGAGGACTTCCTGCCTGATACAGTGTGGAATTACAATCTTGGTGGAAGCTCATCTAGTGCTTTAGAGCTCAGTAGGGGTACTAGTGGCTTATGGTCTGTCTCCAGCCTAAACCTCAGACCTAGATAGGCGTTCACAGGCCCACGTGGCAGCCAACGCCTCCTTCTCTATCTGAGCATACTGTTTTTTGGCATCCGACAAGCCTCTGGAGATATATACAATGGGCTTCCACCTTCTATCAGTCCTGCGTTGGGTAAGGACGCCCCCTAGGCCGAAAGATGAGGCATCTGCTGAGACACATGTGTCTGCTGCCAGTGAGTAAGGAGCTAATGCAAATGGTGAGCTCAGCTCCGTCTTCAGTTTCAGAAAAGCCTCTTTCTGTGGTGCTCCCCAACACCAGTCATTCTTGTGACACAGAAGGTCTTTGAGAGGACGTGTATAAGCGAGGTGAGGCAAAAATTTTCCTAGATAGTTCGCCATGCCCATCACTCTCCTCACGCCTTCCACATCCTTCGGTTCTGGCATCTCCAAAATGGACCTGATTTTGCCTGGATCCGGAGCCATGCCCTCGGCTGAGACGTGGTGGCCCAGAAACATGATATTGTCTTTGGCAAACTCACGTTTATCGTTCAGGGTCAGGCCCTCCTCTCTGAGTCTGCTTAGGACCTGGTGTAGACGCGTGTCATGCTGCTGGCGGTCTTCTCTGTGCACCAATATGTCATCTGCGTGGCATACAACACCGTCACAGCCTTCTAGCATTTGTGACATCCGCCGTTGGAAGTGCTCGGGTGCCGAAGAAATTCCGAATGGGAGACGTTTAAATGCATACCGCCCAAACGGCGTCATGAATGTTGTCAGGAGTGAGCTCTCTTCCAGCAATGGGATCTGCCAAAACCCGGACGTTGCGTCCGGCTTTGTAAACACTTTCGCCCCCGCCAGCATAGCCAGTGTGTGGTCTACTGCGGGTAGAATATGTCTCTCTCTCCGCACCCACCCATTCAGACGCGTCAAGTCCACACACAGTCTTATCTTGCCCTGAGCCTTGGGGACTATAACCATGCCAGCACACCATGGTGTGGGCTGCGTCACTTTAAAAATCACACCCATGTCTTCCATGCGCTTAAGCTCTGCTCGCACTCGGTCATGCATCGGCAATGGGACTCACCGAGGGGTAGACAGTGCATATGGAACGTCTCCTGGCTCCAATTCGATTCTGTAGGGCTCCTTTAGTTTCCCTAAGCCATGAAACACTGTGGGGTACAAGGCAACAAAGTCCTGCTTTTCAACTTGCACTGTGTGGAGACGCTGTATTAGAGTAAGAGCCTCGATTGCAGGGAGGCCTAATAAAGGCCTTGCAAGTCCCTCAGTCACATAGATACAGTATGTTGCTCAGTAGCTCTGTTTTTAATGCTAAGTTTTCCTTTAAAGCATCCTCTCACGTCTAGCTTGTGATTTCCTGGTCCATGTAGCACTTTACCTGGGGGCTGCAGCAATCCATGTCGTTTTTGGGAAAAAATGTCGCTAGGAATTGCAGTCACTGCTGCTCCAGTGTCCAATTTAAACACAGTCTTTTCCCGATTCAGCTTTAGTAATTCGTTCCACTCACTGGAACTCCCTGATGACATTTCTCCAAGTCCTCTTCAACATCATCATCATCAATTTGTGCCTGCGTAATATTGTGGACTCCTTTATTTGTCATGCATTTAGTTGTGAAATGACCCCTCTTGTGACAGCTTCTACACTCTGCATCCTGTGCAGGACACAGGTCTTTCCATGTGTGTTTCTTAGCATGTCCACATCTTCCACATCCCATTGATTGACTGTCGTTTGACTCTTTCGACGCCATTTTATCTTTGCCTGTCCACTCCCGGCCCCTGAAACTCCTTTTCTGTATAACTTCGACACTCCCGGTGGTCTGTTCTGTCCCCCGGAGCACCGGTGGCTGTTTCTTCACCGCTGCGCTTTGCCTCACTTTAGTCATAGCTTTTTCCAGTGTTAGCTCTGCATCTAATTGCAGGTTTTCTGAGAGCTTAGCATCTCGGATACCAACTACAATTCTGTCTCTTATTAACTGCTCTCTCCGTCCTCCAAATTCACAGAATTCAGCTAGCGCATGCACTGCCGTTAAAAAGGACTCCACTGACTCACCGGGTTCTTGGGTTCGGCTATTGAAGCGCGCCCTTTCATAGATGATATTCCGTTTACTCACACAATGCTTGTCGAATGCTTCGGTAACGTCTTTGTAAGTTTTCTTCTGAGCTTCAGTTAATGTCAGCATGTTCAAGATATCTTCAGCGTCATCTCCCGCTGCATACATGAATGCATTGACTTGGAATTCCTCTGTCTGTGTATCCAGTCCCGACGCTATTCTATATCGCTCAAAGCGCTTTTTCCACATCGGCCACTCATTGACGTTGCTAAAATCGAACTTGCCTGGCGGTGCTAGCTGTGGCACCGCGGGCAGGACCGCCGCCGCATTTCTGTCCATGTCTTCTCGATTGCTTTCCTTCTTCTTTTTTCTGGATTGCTTTGACATTCAGGTTCACTTCAGCTGTAAATCCGTCACTTCTGACACCATGTTATGTTAAGGTTATTGCTGATTCAGGAGACAATGATGACACCAGGTTCAAGCATGAGTCGTTTACTTTAGAACTCACGAAACTTCCTGTGTGCCCCCCAACAGGGGTCCGTGTACAACCAAGCACGTCACATGTAAACCCTGTTTACAGAACACTAGCGACCCACTACTTGCCCTACGACAACTCCTAATCCCCCTGGACAATTCCATTTCCTACACTAGACTATTTGAACTTTCTGACACTAAATAGGATTCATGCATTATCATACTGGATATGTAACTATCCCACCTCTTGTAACATACACCTCAGGTGGCTTAAAACACCATGTTCTATTCTCTACATCTAACTAACTTATGCATGTATCATGTAAATAGACTGTTCTGTAACTGACCGTAGGTAGATGGGTCAGGCCCGCTCTTCCTATATGTATCTCCAATTCCAGGGAGTTTCTCCTCGCCCCTGTTACCCATGGGCCTTCTCTTCTTTTCTTTTCTCTGATTGTCTAACATTCTGTAAAGCGCCATGAGACATGTGTAATGTCTTGGCGCTCTATAAGTGATATTAAATTGAAATTATGCCCTTTCGATTTCTCAGAAGGTTGGGTCGTTGTTGCCCATAACACGCTTGCATTCAGCTAATGAATGACATCATTGACATGTTTGAAAGGCTTTCTAGAACAAATAAGTTAGACTTTAAAAAATATAATACTCAGCAGTGTGTATTTTATTTGCCAAATACAACATTCAAATTACTAGACAAAAAATTATATCCCGAGAAAAGTAGATTTCGAGGGGTACAGCTCCATAGGCCTCCATTCATTCTGCACTCGCCCGCAAGCGCCCTCACATGGAACCAGATCTAGAGAAGAGCCTGCAACCAGTTCAGAAACCGGAAGTTTCCCTTATTAGACATTCTCTGCTACTACTGTAGCATGAGGCACAACTAGCATGTACTACTAGCATGTGTCACAACTAGCAGGTGTTATTACTAGCATGTGTTACTACTAGCATGTCTCACAACTAGCCTGTACAACTAGCATGAGGACAGGCAGGAGTGATCTGGTCAGGAGTGAGTGATCTGGTCTAGCAGGAGAGATCGAGTGATTTGGTCTAACAGGAGTGATCTAGTCAAGCAGGAGTGATCTGGCGGTCTAGTGTGAGTGATCTGGTGGTCTAGTGCAGTGGTTCTTAACTGGTCTAGTGGGAGTGATCTGGCCTAGCAGGAGTGATCTTGTGGTCTAGTGGGAGGGATCTGGTAGTCTAGTGCAGTGGTTCTTAACTGGTCTAGTGGGAGTGATCTGGCCTAGCAGGAGTGATCTGGTGGTCTAGTGCAGTAGTTCTTAACTGGTCTAGTGGGAGTGATCTGGCCTAGCAGGAGTGATCTGGTGGTCTAGTGCAGGGGTTCCCAAACTTTTCCACGACAAGGCCCCCCAAATACCACTAGGTTCTGGCCAAGGACCCCCTTGATGTGTTATTAAACCCATCAACAATACTACGGCAAATGTAAAAATACATTAAGTTAATCCTAATAATTATTTTAGCTACAAGCACTTCGCAATGGAGCGTACAATGTGTAAAAATTGCATTTGGGGCTTTCTGCTATATGAGAGCTATCACTCTATTATTATTCCCAGTCATTATCATGGAAAATATAATGTTCAGATATGCAACAAATTATTATAATGGCATTGTATAACAACCCTCATAGTAATAGGTATATTTTAAATTTTTCAAATGTATTTGTTGCTTTTATTTTTCCTTCCAACTTGCTGAGGCCCACCTGGCACCCCCCGTGGCTCCGGCCCCCACTTTGAAAACCACTGGTCTAATGCAGTGGTTCTTACAGTAACTGGTCTGGCTTTGGGACCCACAATATTCCATGTTAATTAAGTCGCGGCCCATATATTTTTTATAGCGTTCAAGCCAATGGATATGGTGAGCTACATGGTAAGTCACACAAAGTGCCTGTAGGCCTACTTGTTTAGAGCATGCTGCATGTCTTCAACTCCTGATGTCACCTTTCAAGTACTCGATAGGTTTGCTTTTAACAGGGGTGCTTCCATTCCAGTTTCCATGTAGTATTTCTGTTTTGATGGTTTCATGCTCTCATGTGCCAGCAATTCATTGCACACCACACACTGGGGTTTCAGTCCCTTTTTGTTAGCCTGACGTTGTCATACTCAAATTCTAGTCAGAATATGAGTCTGATACTTCTCCATTGGGACATAATTATGGGGCATGTTTCAACTGATACAGGGGGGGAATGCCTCTGCACTCAATTGGATAGACCTAACCAATCAGAGCAACGAAATAGCTTACCGTAAGATGTAGGAAGAACACATAAACCAACTTTCTTCTCCACAAATGCCTTAACATTGTTTTCTGGTCTTTTGTAAGTTATTGTGCCGTCAATATCTCCTACAACACTAGTTAGCTAAATCTAAGAGATACGTAGCAGGGTAGGCTATTAGGAAAAACTGATATTTCCCCTCCGTTTTTGAAAATAATTCTGTTGAATACCGATATACCACAAACAGCTGGGGAAGGCTGTCGCAAATCCCTTGAACAGGTGGTCAATCAGAGATTTCAAACGAACGAGGGAACAACATGTCACAATGCAACACGCTGTTTTCCCTTGATGAAAGTGAAACCATGAGTTTTCCCCACATCTCAACTTTGGCCAAAGTTTTCAGAAATAATCGCTTTCAGTGATAAAACCTCATTGCAATAATATGCATTTTTCCATATGGGGTCTTAGAAGACAAAATCAACCTAAGGGTGCTCAGATGACGTGATAGATTAGGCGCTGTTGCTCACCTGTCCATCATGGTAGAGCCCGATTTGATTGGTCCGATTAGGTCTGGTTCGAGCATAGTTACTCCACAACGGAGCAATGCCAGACTGAACTTCCTGACCTCAAATGTTTGGCTGGCACCCAGTCTTAACCTGACTCTCGCCAGATGAATTTCGTTCCGCTTAGCTCTGCCTAGCTTCACTCACATCCATCTGGGACCTCTTCCATTAGGAGTGATTTCAGCACGAGATTGTATGGTTGAGCCAATCAGGACGCAGGGCGGGAGTTTCATAGATGTGACATAGCGTAGAAGCGACTGTGAGACTGTTATCAGTGTCACGGGTTGGCTTCAATGTGAGTGGTTGAAGTAGCACGTCAATAGATGACGGACAAGTGGCTTATTCAATCATATGCAAGCATTTTTTGATTAGGCCCAGCCTTCTGAAACACCATTCCAATGGATCGGTTCCAGATGGATAAGTGGAGCTAGGCGGAACGAAATTCATCTGGCGAGAGTCAGGTTAACCCAGGCTTTGTCCTCAATTTAAGTGAATCCATGTCCTACTTCAAATATTCAGGGTTGTAGCCTACTTGCCTATACCACTAAACTGATGTCTAACATGACCTGTCACATTAACATAGTCTATGTCCATGGCGACGACTGATATACGAATAAAGTCTATCAAAATAAAGGTCCGATATTAGATCTGATCTAGTAGCACTTAAAATGGCTTTTTTATTAAAGGAACCATATGTAAGATTGTGGCCAAAACTGGTACTGCAATCACTTTCAAATTACTGTAGAGTGGTGTATCCCCTCCCCCCCCCCGACTCGAGGTTGCCAACCCTGATGCCGAAACACTACTGACTTTGTGATTAGTAGATAGGTGGAGGGTGGCGCATCAGGCCAAAAACACAACATGACATGACAAAACACAACATCAACATCAGTTGAGGGCTGCAACTTCGCTTTTTAAATGACAATATCCTGGCCGTACTACTGTTGTCAGTGATATAAGTATTTGAAATGAACACGATTTCTTAATGTCTAGTGACATATCAGGGCCATTTTATGATTAATTTAAATACATTTCTTACATACTGTTCCTTTAACCCTCAAGCTCCGCGGCCCACCCAGAACGGTTCCACAATCCACTTTTGGGTCCCGACCATCAGTTAAAAAACACTGGTCTAGTCCGGAGTGATCTGGCCTAGCAGGAGTGATCTGGTGGCCTAGCAAGAGTGATCTGGTGGTCTAATGGGAGTGATCTGGTGGCCTAGCAGGAGTACAGTAATTGTGTAATTATGTGAGTGTTGAGAAATTAAGAAGAAAAGTGTTTGAGGTGTGTGTGTGGGTGTGTGTGTGTGTGTGTCAGAAATGGGATGAGAGAAAGAAGTAGAGAGATGGGTTGCAGCAGGAGTAAGGGGAGTGAAGAGAATGCTTTCTCTCTCTTACTCACTCACACAGATACACACACACACACACAAACAAACACAATGACACACACACACACACAATCAGGTCTGCCAAGATGTGGATAATAAATATCTATAATAACTATCATCATTATTGGACCAAATCTCTTCCAATAAAGGAGCAGCAGTGAAATATGGCACAGGACACACATACTGGTGACATGGGGGATATTGGCAATATATCAGCATTGATTATCGAGAAATAGCTGACAGAGAGATGGAGAGATAGAGCGGAGTGAGAGATAGAGGGGAGAGGGAGAGGGAGGAGAAAGAGAGGGGGGTAGAGAGAGAGAGTTAATAAAAGCTAATAACTGGAGGATGGATGGGGCTTTAGGATAGATCTCCTGTCTGCTCATAGGAGGAGCCAAAAAGAGGGATTAGAGTGTGTGTGTGTGTGTGCGAGCGTGTGTGTATGTGTGTGTGTGTGAGTGAGAGTGTGTGTGTGTGTGTGTGTCTGTATATACATAGTATAAACATATCAAACCTATTCATAAATAGAAATGCATGTGTGCAAACTGCAATACTAATATACCTAATAAACACAGTACATATGTGTGTGAGTGTGGGGTGTGGGGGGGTGTTTGTGAGGGGGGGGGGGGGGGGGCATGTGTGTGTGTGTGTATAATGGGTGAGTCTTCAGTCTGTAGCAGGGATGTGAACTGAAGGCTGGGAAATGGATGAGACTAACTTCACCCAGCGCATTTGTCAACATTACATGATTCATTTGTCAATCAGACACACACATGTACACGCACACTCAATTACACACACATGTACACACACACACAATTAAACCACAGAGATATACACAAAACAAGCACATACAGTCAAACACAAATGCAAAGACACAGATATGTACAACAGTGTAGTTATTGTTTTATTTTATTCAGTTCAACACATCTTTTTTGTTGTATAATTTTGAATATGTTTGTTTCATGTCCAGTGGATCAAGACCCAGACCAGACCTGACTTATTTCACCCACACATGTATGCCAACACACGCACGCACGCATGCACACAAACATGCACGCAAACATGTGCGCGCGTTGCATATAACACAGATAATCTCTCACACATTCAAAAAATACCAACAACATAGCTAGTAAATAAATACTAACAACATAGCTACCGTTAGTAGATAAATACCAACAACATAGCTACAGATAGTAAATAAATACCAACAACATAGCTACTGCAGTTGGTAGATAAATACCAACAACATAGCTACAGTTAGTAGTTAAATACCAACAACATAGCCGCTACAGTTAACTTACAGGTCTGTAAGTTATTGAGTAACACACTGAATGCAGTTATTGCCCATCCAGACATTTCATGGTTGTATCCTCCATTAATGATCCTAATTATGAATCCCCTTCTTTCACCAGACGCAGGTCTCCCAGCAGATGTACAATCACCATTCAGCTGGACCTGCCCCCCCCCCCCCCCCTTAACACATAAAACAGCTGGACCTGCCCCCCCCCCCCCCAACACATCAAACAGCTGGAACTGCCCCCCCCCCCAAAAAAAAACGTCAAACAGCTGGAACTGCCCCCCCCCCCCCCCTCAACACATCAAACAGCTATGGGGTATACTACGAAGCACGTTAGACATATCTAGGCTATCTAGACATATCGAGGCTTCACAAAGCCTTGACTCAGGGGTATAAGTTAAGTGATACTACGATAGCAGCTATGTGATATATTTGTCAAACTAGGCTTTCAGCTCAGATCTGTGTGCGTTCTCGGTGTTGGGATGATGTAGGCCAATCGTGAAACATGGAGACGCACAAGACCGCCTCTATTTAAAAACAATTACTTCTGCATTTATGAGCGATAACTTAATCTACACTGCGGTCATCTTTAGTGTCTAACCTATAACATCAAATTGTCATCAGTTGTTGTATGGTATGCACGTCCATAGAGGGGTATTTGCATGCACAACATTATTAAAGCGCATACGAGATCCAAAATGTGTGTAGAGGCGGAGCTCCACCTGTAAGATATATGACAGCATCCTACACGTGAGATAACTTAGTTTTTCAAGATAATTGATTGGTCAGTGGGCGGTAGTTTTACACGATTTGAGCTATAACTTAGCACATAACCTGCTCCCGACCAGGTTTGGTTTAACCCTGGAAATCCAGAGTTCTCGCGAGAGCACAATGGAATTGTCTCTGCGAGACACTCTGGCAAGGAGCAATGATGACTTTTACCCAAACATTCCGGTGTAACCTGCGTTGTGTTGAACCTGCGTGATTCAGCCCTGCACATGCCCGGACTCGAACCCGCGAACAGCAGCACCTCGATCGGGAGGCGAGAGCGCTAACAATTGAGCCAATAGCCCAGGCTACTGGCTTGCATGCCAGCAGCACTCTTGAGGCGTCGGGGAGTGAGGTTTACCAACGTTCCACAAGCACAGCTAAGCTAGCTGGCATCCGTTACACCGGGGAACCAGTAAACTGATGAAGACAGCGCTGCAACGTTGGAGGACAGTACACATTGGTTGTAGTGTTATCCGATTGCGTCGAAGTCCGAAATCATTCAGAGTAAACATGGTCTAGTGTTATCCAATTGCGTGCAGTGAGATTTTTAAATGCATGCTTGTTGCCGCCCCTCGAGTTGGGCCATTACATTGTTCTTGGCCAGACCATTAATCTTTCTAGATTTCTAGGGTCTGGATTTTCCAGGCTAATTATGAGACAAGTAGATTGCTGGTCTACAGAGCCATGTATTTAAAATACAAAATAGTATGTTGTCATTGTATTTTATTTAGTTGGAAGAAAATTGAATATTGAGATTCAGTCAGATAAGTAACATGGAGGTTGCTCACACACACAATTTTACTTTAATCATCCAATCGGAACACATGGAACTAGTTATGTGGTTGCTCTGCAACATTGTTCAATCTGGGCATGCATTGACAATGTCAGACTTGTCACCTCTTTGTACCGCTTGACAAGTTCAGTTGTGACTTTTTTTTTTATTTTATTTTTTTTATAATTATATTTATTTGATTTCATACATGTAACAGAAATTGCTTATACCAGTACAGACATATTCACCTTTATCAATTTACAGTCCTACTTACTCAGGCATGGTATTCACATTCTGTTACTCATACACCCATGCACCCATATATACATAGGACACCCATACCATACATACTCCATACATACCTATACACCTGCAGGATGCCCTAGCACACATAGACACAACACACACACACACATACATTACACACCCACACACACACACGCACACACACACACACACTCACCCACATACACTTACTCATACACACACACACACCTGGTCGCACTAACAACCCTACCTACACTCACACATTGTTCTCCATGAGGTTTTCCCGTGCAGTCTTTATAACTTGCCCAACATTTGATTATAAAGATTCATAAATGTCCTGCCATACTCGATTAAATTGTTCTATCTACCTAGGACTGGCCCTGATGCAGGGTACTGTCAAGTAGTGTGAAGTGATATGCAGTAGCCAATGTTTAAAGTCACCTAGCTGAGTTAGACAGAAGGCGAGCCCTGCTTGCTCTGTTAAGGTATTTCTGTCCCTCCCAAACTGTGTTAAAATGGTATGTTAAACAGCACCCCTGGACCCTCATAGGCCAATATGATCCTCAATATTAATCAAAATAGTAATAATAGCAATAATATCAATAGAATATTAAATATCAATAATAAAGAAATAAACAAATAGACAAAAAAGCAGGTCAAATTATTTTAACAGCTACAAAAATAGATGGCCATAGATAGTATACGTTATTGTGGGGAAAAATGTCTTGGATAAGTATATTTTAAAGTTAAGTTTCATTTAATAGAATAGAATAGAATAGAATAGAATGGAATATATTTTAATATCCCCATGATAGAATTTGTTTTAGCACAGCATAGCCCAGTGACAGACAACTTAGATAATTCACTTTAATATGTTTGGTTTTTTGTATTTGCATTTTATTCAAATACAAAGACATTTTATGTGAGAGTAAGGTATCTGTGTTTTTTGACCTTCAATTTATGAGTATGGTGTTTGGTGCCTGGTTTCCCTAATGTATTTGTGCTAATTTCACATCTTGAGACTGTTTATCTGGATGTTTTGTCTCATGCCACCCTTGAATTAATCAGTGCCTCACTAGTGCCACCTCAGTAGTGTCTACAATCGCTACTGCAACTGGTGCTGTGCAGCGCCAATAGCTTATCATGACTTGGTGGACTTAAAAGTGTTTTTCCTATGTTTTTTTTGTGATGCATTCTAGCTACTGTCAGTGACTGACGCGAGGGAACTAAGTTACTAGGGAAGTGCGGTGTAAGTTTAAATTAATTTGTGCGTAGTGCCGCTGTCATTCATTTATGTCTTACAACATAAATAAATTCATTCATAGTCTAGTGAAGTCAGATATGAGCATACAAGTCGCTTATAACGCATGCCTATAGTAAATGCGCAATTTGATGCAGGCAAAAGTATCAACTGTTACTATGAAGGTATTATAGCAATATTATAAATGTGCTGACGGAATAGCCTAGAACTTAGGTAGGCCTAGTGTTTAGTAGCCTATGCACTTGTGGTGATAGCCAAAACTAATGTGAATCGCGGACTATACAACCAAAGAAAGTAAAGGAGATTATTTGCACCTGCGTTAGCCAAATAAAGGACGGGATTGCACCCTTCACAAACCGTAAAAATGAAGTTTATAAGTTTTACAGTTGACTACAATTGACAGTTTACTATCAGTCCACACAAACGATTCTGTTTTCCTTGCACTAGACACTTGCACTTTTCGTCGTAGCCTATTCTGTCTGTTTGTATACAGCACGCAAAGTTTGGTGAATTTCTGTAACAGAAACAGTGCCACATACTGTATAGGCTTGGAAAATTAAGTAAGGTGTTGAGTCGTGTTGAGATGGATCCATTTCGACACAAATATTCTTGAAACGATTCCAGGGAAGACGGGGGAAAAAGATTGTTTTGGTATGTGTGGACTAGGCCTCAATCTGGCCCCCTAATCATCCCCCGCTGTAATTGGCTTATTTACTCCCTCACTCTCCACCTCAAGCTGGTGTGTGGTGAGCGTTCTGGCGCATAATAGCTGCCGTGCACCACCCAGGTGGGTGCTACACATTGGTGGTGGTTAGCGAGGTCCCCGCTTCCCTGTAAAGCGCTTTGAGTGTCGAGAAAAGTGCTTTATAAATGTATCGTGTTGTTGTGCGTGTGTGCGTGCGTGCGTGTGTGTGTGTGTGCGGCGTGCATGTGTGTAAATGTGGCTTTATAGAGTCTCATCTTCATTTTAAATCCACATTCACAGAACAATCATTATGGGATACATTTTGGGGTGGACCTGAGGATTGATTTGAGGGGTGGACCTGAGGATTGGGAATTGAAATGATTTGTGTGTGTGTGTGTGTATGTGTGTGTGTGTGCGTGTGTGTGTGTGTGTGTGTGATAGAGAGATGTATGTAAATGGTTGTGAGAGTGAAGGTGTGTGTGAGATTGAGACGGTGTGTGTGTGTGTGTGAGTGAAAATGTGTCTGTGTGAGTGAATGTGAAAGTGTGTGCGTGTGTGTGTGTGTGTGTGGTGTGGTGTGTGTGGTGTGGTGTGTGTGTGTGTGTGGCAGTGTTGTGTGTAACGCGTTACAAAGTAACGAGTTACAGTAACGTAACTACTTTTTCGAGTAAAAAGTAGTGTAACGCGTTACTACTAAAAATTTGGTAACGTAACGTAGTTCCTTTTTCATATCTGCGCAACGTTACTTTTCCAGGGACAGATTTGACAGTGACGCTGCTTTCTCAGCTGCGCGCTTGTGCAATAGGCACGAGCTCCACACGGCAGCCTATGTGACAGAGGCTGGTAGCATGAAGTGCAATTATAGCTCCACACGGTACGTGACAGAGGCTGGTGGCAATGAAGAGCAATCATAGCAAACGAGACGCAGCCAACGCTAACTTCTGGGGGATGGAGGTAGCCTATTCACATTACTTCGAACTCGTTGAAACTAAGGGGAGGAATGCGAGTGTTAGTTATAGCCTAGCCTACACTGTCCCCTGATTCTGTCTACTGCCGTTAACTCAACTGCCAGCTATTGATACGATTTGCACTAGCTTTGCACCAAATTTCGGAGGAGCGCCTGTTTCATGAAAGAGTATAAGGCTATAAAATAAGCCCTCATATATTTTGTGTTCACCTATATGCCCAAGATGTAGCGAGGCTATGTTATTTGATATTGTTTCATAGGGCTTTAGTGGTGGTGTTGAAGCCTATAAGCCCAATGTTTTCTTGTCAAGTGCTCTGTTTGTGGCATTTTTTATAATAAAGAGCACAAAAGAAATACCTGTTATGTCCTCCATAGTAGAACTTTATGTAGGCCTACACATTTAGGAACAGATATTGGGTTCTGCCCAAAGTCGAGCAACGTAAAAGTAACGAGTAACATACAAAGTTAATTTCCATAGAGGGTAACTAAGTAAAGTAACGGGTTACTTTTTTGAGAAGTAACGAGTAACGAGCAAACACTACTTTTTAAAAGAACACTGGTGTGTGGTGAAGTGTGTGTGTGTGTGGTGTGGTGTGTGGTGTGTGTGTGTGTGTGTGTGTGTGTGTGTGTGTGTGTGTGTGTGTGTGTGTGTGTGTGTGTGTGTGTTATCTCTCCAGAAGCTGTCCCATTGAGGCAGCGAGGGACCCAAGGGACACCCAGCCCTGACGTGGCGGATTGAGGAGATGGTGTGTGTGTGTGTGTGTGTGTGCGTGTGCATGCGTACGTGTGTGGTGTGTGTGTGGGGGTGGTGTGTGTGTGTGTGTGTGTGTGTGGGGGGGGGGGGGGGGTGTTAGAGAGATAGGAAGGAGATATGGACAGTTCCACTCTCAACGGCTCACATGATCAGTCCCTGGATTCTGTCCTTCTTGTTCTGTTGGTTTCGGCAGATTTGGCACTTCTGAGGACGGCAGCCTCGGTGCCACGGCAACAGAGGCGTTGGTGTTTCCAGGCTGTCATGAGAGGAAAAGGACGACAGGCAGGCAAAAAGGTGCGCACACACACACACACACACACACACACACACACACACACACACACACACACACACACTATCTTATTTTCCTCTACTACAACCCCCCTAACCCCCCAGCCCACCCCACACACACACACACAGCATGCACACACACACACAACCACACTATACTCTACAAGAAATAATTGCTTTTGTCTGGAAGGAAAGGGGGGGGTGTAGGGGGGGGGGCTGGGGGATGTTTGTGTGTGGGGGGGGGGGTCTCTCGGATCCAGAAGGGGGTGTGTGACGGACAATCGGTCGTTTCCTCTGTGTCCCTCCCCTCTGCACACGTCATCTGTCACACACAAACACACACACACCAGCATGGAGGCCTAGGGGAGACAGAGCGCCACTAAACCTGCTGCACACACACACACACTCTCTCTCTCTGTCCCTCTATATATCTCTCACACACACATTTTTCTCTCTCTCCAACACTCTCTCTCTCTCTCTCTCTCTCTCTCTCTCTCTCTCTCCCACACACACACACACACACACACACACACACACACACACACACACACACACACACACACACACACACACACACACACACACACACATGACCAGAAGATGAGAAACACAATCACACCAA
Source organism: Alosa sapidissima (assembly GCF_018492685.1). Taxonomy (NCBI): domain Eukaryota; kingdom Metazoa; phylum Chordata; class Actinopteri; order Clupeiformes; family Clupeidae; genus Alosa; species Alosa sapidissima. The sequence continues at coordinate 12,860,185 of NC_055966.1, forward strand.
TAGATTGAAAATGAGAACAACTCCATTAGCAATAATAATCACCCATAATAGCATCATAGAGAGAGAGAGGCTGGAAGGTGAATTGTGAATATTAATATGCTGTTAAATATATTATCTCTCTGTGGATATCATATGCTATTGAATACAATAACTGTTTGTGAATATTGTTATATCCTGAGAAACATAATACCTGGTTAGGTGAAGGAGTAATTGAACTGTGAAATATAAAAACGGTTTGTAAATATTGTACATATTACGGAATGCTGTGAAGCAGAGACTCCGGAGGAATGAGCATGAGCCTTCTACATCGCACGGCCGCGTGCATGATTGATATCGCAGCCTAAATAATAAACTGTGGCAAGTGGTGTTAATGGTGGGAGGCGCGCGAGCAGGCCGGCCTGGAGAGAGGGAACTTCCCGTGCAGTCAAGTCCTCCGTATTGACTGCAATGTTTAGCGTATAGATTTTTCTATTTAGAAATCTATATTGACAATAATCTGCCGTGTAAGTGCGTGGCGGGGCCCGCGCCAGTGTAATTGACAGCGTGTAATATGTCGATAGGAGAGGGGAGGCACGCCACTGGAATGGAAAGCACTTGAAGACGTGTGGCGGGGATAGACCCGAGTTTGACCAGCCCCAGATCACAGACCTGCGTGTCTGCCGGATGGGGCGTAGCACAAGATCCTGGGGCCCTACACAGGCAGTCCTGATGGGCCCCCATGTTCCTCAATATGTTCCTCCTTTTATTAAAATAAAATATATTCCAGACTTTTCTAGGGCCCCCTCTCTCTTTGGGGCCCTATAATCAGTATTGGTTTTACCCCCAGTCCGACGCCCCTGTCTGCCGGTAATGTGTGACCTGCTAATCTTTGCTGTCCGAACCGCAGCTACCTAAAATGAACACAGCAGTGGACCGCAAATAACACCACCCGCGCACAGCACTTCTCATAGTTGACTTAATACAGTTTTTCTCGGTTGATTTGACCTGCTTAAAGAAACTGGGATCCACTTGGTCTTCATGAACACCTTCTTTGCACAGCAGAAGTCATCTCTTGCAAATGTGTTCACACGTTTTCATTGGGTTCACACATTTATCACACCCTTTTTGCAAAACAGTTCATACAGATGTCATTCAAAGACACCAAACTCTATTGGTTTCCCTAATCTAAACAAAAGGAAAACATCTATTCACAGGTGGTGGAGAGTCCTTGTAAAATTCTGAATCTCTGATACACCTGTGTGAAACTCCTTTGCACAATTCTTCAATCAGCAATTATTCTTTATCCATAAGAGATACCATGTCTGTTCTGTGTTGCTATCTGCAAGTATGGATCTAAGGCACATTTAGAGAAAGTACTGTACTGCTTATTTGGTGAAGAAAACAGTACAAAAGGTGTTTACTGTCGGTCTATTCAGAGACAAATCACAAGTTGTAGTTCAATGAAATGTGTTTTGTCTAGGTGCTTACTGTAGGTCTTAACAATTAATTTGTATTCAATATTTAGTTTATTCACAGTTTTCCTGATACCAGAAAAAATAGAAAGAAATGGAACAGACAGCAAAAATGAAGACTGAAACTCTTGGCATTTTGAGAACTGTTTTGCATTTTGTTGTGCAGTGTGTAATGATTGATTGAAAGCGAACAGTGATTTGACAAGTTGTGTTGTTTGAAGGCAAAATCTGCTTTTGCTGCGTGTTTTAATGTGTTGAGAGTGTTACAATCTTTTGCAAGCAAAATGTGGCATTTTGGCTAGAGTGATTCTGTTAAGACCTGTGTGTTAACTGTTTTGACAACGTGATGTCATAGTTGACGCAAGCATCAAAGCGATCGAGAAAAACTGTAATCTGATGATTAACCGGCCCTCTTCACTGATCACTTTGGAAACTCCGGAGAGTTCTTTTGCTCAGCCGGTGCAGCTCGAGCTTCACTTCAGGCCCTTTTATCGCACGGGAGCACGAGTCCAGTTGGCTGATGAACCTAACTTCAATTAGGCGGGAGCGCGCACCTTATTAATCCTTCTGCCGGCATCTCTAGTGTTTGGGGAAACCGGTAGAGCATGCGTTTAGCGCTAAAACACCGTACAAGGGAGGGAGCGGGATGATGGCGAGAAAGGATGAGAGGGAGAGAGAGAGAGAGAGAGAGAGATGGGTGGGGGTTGGGTGGTAATGTGCGAGTTGTAGCGAATGCTCTCTCGCTTCAATGTTGCGGGCAGTGTGGTGATAGAGCGCTAGAGCACTGGAGAGAGTCGGGTCGCATGAACCACCGGGGTTCCCATAGCGCGGGGACAAGCAGCCACGTTACACTCAGAGGCGGATGGACGGAAAGATAGGCAAGTGAGCCGCAAACCACAAGCGCCACGGAGGGGCTGCTTACTATGTGCTCCTTAGTGCGTCGTTCCGTTGCCTTATTTATTTCTTTATTTCTCTATCGACTGATTGCGTTTTAATTACCTTGCCTTGTGGTAGAGCGCTGGGGAGGAGGGGCAAATGCTGCGAGGAGAGGCAGCGTTGGCTTGTTTATTTATCTCTAATATAGATTTAGCGACTCGATGTAATCACCTGCTGCCATTCTTGGGACTCCTACCGGCCGCCGATTCTCTGAATGCGGGAGAGGATGCTGCCCACGGGGACAGCGAGCTATATAGTGTTTACAGCTGCACACCAAATGAATGAACCAAATATTTAGTCAACTTTTCATTAAACGAACTCGCTCTACCACAGGCCTTTACTGATGCTGTTTTTTTTTTACCGAGTCATATACTGTTAAGCGCGAGAGCGATAGTTTTATATTGAAGTGAAATAGCAAAGCCTCCGGCAGGCGAGGTCGCAAGGGGCCGGACACTCTCTGCTGTCTGTACACTAAAGGGAGCGAGAACAAACATGAGGCATATATTCACAGGCACCAAACGTGTAGGAGTAGTAGTAGTAGTAGTAATAAAATTATTATTATTATAAGCTTAATAGTGTTGGTAATGGTGACATTCCGTCCATCCGTCTGTGTGTGTCTGTGTGTGTTTGAGGTGTGGAACTACCAGAGCAGCCAAGGGACAGTGCGCGTGTGTATTCTATGCATATACTTACCAAAAAATCTAACCGACCAAATAGACACTTAATGCGTCTGACAGAAAACTAAAAAAACTACAAGACAATACAAGCCGCCACAACTGAATGTGTTCCGAGCTAACGATACCAAATAAGTTGCGTTCCAAACGCAGTCTACCTGGCTGGACCGAGGGGAAACGGAAGAGTACCGGGGAACCGTGCTGCTGCGATTATTAGTGCCACCCGAAAGCATCCACCGTCACCGAACAAGACCGAGCAGAAGACGGGGGATTATGTTCGTCCCCCTGCCGGTGCCGCTCGTGTTCCAGAGGGCTGCATCCGATCTCAGCGCCTGGCGCCTCAAGTCTCCGCCAGCCTCGCGCTCCAGTCCCGGTAAGCCCCATCTCCCCTTTTCCGTGGTGTGCCGCAGGTCCACCGGCGGATGTGCATGTCCCTTGTTTAAAACGCGTCACACTGTTCCCGAGGATGGAGAGAGGGAGATGTATATGGAAGCGAAGCCTTCAATGCATGAAAAAAAAAACGTTGAATTACGTTATCCTAGAAGAAGAATTTGTCACCACTGACAATTCGTATTAGGGTTGGGAAATGCCTTCAGAAATGTTTTTAGTGCTTCTGTTCCGCTGACCTCCGTCCGCGTGCTCTCCTCAGCTCCTTTCCCCGCGCCTCTGTCTCAGTCTCCGTCTCTCCCGCCCTAAGCACGCGGAGGGAAGGGAATATTCATGCCAACTTATCGATCCTGTGGAGATCGATTCCAGGGCCGCTAGACTCGGCGAGAGGGGAGAGGAAGGCAGAACCACCTGAGACGCGGACAGCAGCGGATGCGTACGAGGAAGGCAGCTCTCCCATATATTTAGAGGAGCGCGAGGTGTTTATGTTTCAAACTCAACAAAAGTGAGGGTCAAACTCTGGGCGGGAGAATCTCAAATAACACCACGCGTTGCACGTGTCACCGGACAGCGGTATTTCAGACCTAACGGGTAGTTTACGCGCGGGGGGACAGGGAGACCGGACTGTCGGTAATGACGGGTTTGTGTTGCTGCATCGGCATGTGTCGGTGTTCGCTTGCATGGCTGCGATATGGGGAACGGGAGGGAGGGAGAATAGTCGCCAGCCAGTGTCCGTAAATGCCCTGATACAGAATACAGCTAAGGCCGGTGGAAACGGCCGCTGCGAGTGATCAATCCGTTTTTAAGAACGGAACGTTTGAGAGTGTGTGTAAGATGTAAGCTACTTGAAGAAACCTGTTAAACAGTTTGTAGGATTGGGTTGCCTATGTTGTGATGTCTGATCATGAGTAAGTTAGCCTATATTCGGGAGGCTGGCCAATCCTTCTGCTCTGTTAGCTGAGAGTGGTGTTGCCGTTATCCGCCAGGAACATTGTGCTCGTTTCTAGGGGGGTGCGATCCTGAAGAGGCGCGCGGGTAATGAGTCTCTAATGTATGTTTAATGACGCGCGAGAAGAAGCTCTACCCGGAGAGCGAGCCTCTTAA